>NC_056740.1:318017338-318104838 GCF_019279795.1 Protopterus annectens | reverse complement strand
GTGTGGATTTTGTGCGTACAGAATGTGATTTATTTCACAGTTTGGTTAAAGTAAAATGTACTAAGTATATCTGTGTCTTTTCTTTTTTTTAACTTTACTTCTTACTGTAAATCTAAGTGTGGGTTTGCCATTGTTATTCTACTTTACTTTTATCTTGCAAATTTAGGTATAAATATTGGACTGGGATTATTAAAGGTATTTTTAATGTGTTCTGAAATCATAAAGGTATCTGTTTATGTGAGCACTGTGTGGAGGTTTAGGGAAATTTATTAGGACAGGTGTGTGTGTGTGTGTGTGTGTGTGTGTGTGTGTGTGTGTGTGTGTGTGTGTGTGCATGTGTGTGTGCACTAGATAGATACATAGACAGATAGATAGATAGATAGATGCATAAAGATATCTGTTTATATGCACACACAGGATCTAGGCAACTCACAGAAAATGAAGTGTTACATTAATTGGTTTGTATGTATTGTAAGATGGCACTATTAATCTCATATTTTATTTGATAGTAATTTTGTGACACATTTTACTTTGTACTCTTCTATATTATACCTGCAAGCTGCCTTGGCAAGTATACATAGTAAGTGGGGGTAGAAAATACCCAGATAACAAACAAATAAATAATGCATAAAGAATCCATGAAGTAACAAAGTAAAGGATGGGGCTGTATACTGGATTATTTAATAGGGCAAAAATGTTTAGCTTGGTTCCAGTTATGCGTTTACAACAAATATTCATTATTTAGTTAACTGCATCATTGAGTATATTCAGCAGCTATTTTGATGACTCATATCTCACTTTCAAAAATACAGTTTACAAAATGTATTCTTCTAGCCTGTGGTCTGTAATACATTAAGCAGTTATCAGCATGTCTTATTCCAGCATGTGCCATACTCTTCCAATCTGCAATAAGTATAAAACGGAATGTGAAAGAAATTAAATTAAATAATACAGTTTTAAACAAACAGAAAGTATGACTCAAAAGCTGCACATTGAAAAGGTCTGTTATTATAAAGCTGATGTACTGTAAATAAAATACAGTGTACAGAACTAATAAAAGATGTGCTATATCATTTAAAGCAACTATTAATTTGATGAGTTTAAAATGTTCACTATTTTCAATTTCTTCATGTTTTACTCTACTTAAAATGGAACCTTCATAATTGTCCAGACCTATTAGATGATCAACACATAATCATTTCTTAAAATTCCTAACCAAGAAAAGAAAATTCCTAACCAAGAAAATTAAGACTGTGTTTTGAGTCAGACATTTTACAATTAACTTGAACGATCGTTGTGCCTGCTTATACTCTAACATCAGAAATAACAGGCCGAAAGTGTTACAAATGACAAAGAAAAGCATATTATTGCATTTCCTTTGTAAAATATTCTGAATTTTCAACTTATAACTATTCCTATTTCGTACCTTGAAACACGGAAAAATCATTAATTATATGCTCGGAATATAGAAGTTCAGTTCCCGTTCACATTTCACTGGAGCTCTGGCTTTACTTCCTGTGACTTGACAATAAAATGAAAGCTCTTCTTTACTGGCTGTAATGTCAGAGCAAAACTGTTCAGCTTCTAGCATCATTTTCTACTCAAAATACTAGACAATGTCCATATATGTTTCCCTTGCTTATTTGCTTTTCATGAACACTGTGATAGCATCAGTGCAGCAGGAAGTTAGTCCTGTATTTGGTATTCACTGTAACATGTCATTAAAGGCATCATTTACAACCTAACCAAAATGAAATAGAATAAAACAAATTTACTATCTTAAACGTCAGCCATGTACCAAATATATATTTTTGCTTTCACGGATGAGTCACCAATACCCATTCATTTTCTCATTGTAGGCGACCTCTAACCGGGAAAAGCCGAAAGACACAACAACAACAACAAGAACAACATTAGCAAGCCCTTTTACCTGCTGGCTAGTCATTATGGATTACTTTTTCTTTTCAGACAAACTTAATCACAGAGGATCCTTAGCCCACAACTCTTCCCGGCAGTGTTGGTGGGAGCATCCCACCTAGACCACTGCTTTCATCCCACCTAGACCACTGCTTTCATCCCACCTAGACCACTGCTTTCATCCCACCTAGACCACTGCTTTCTTTGCTGCTTGCTTTTTTGCTTTGCAGTTTTCACACAATTTGTTACAAGAATTCTTGTTGCAGTAATCATCCGTTTCATTCATGATTCCAGAAGGCCACATATCTTACCTAGTTAAAGGGACTACTGGAATTAACTCTTCCTTATGAATACAATACTGGCCTGAGTGAATGTCCTTCTTTTTGTTCCAGTATCTACATTCAGACTCATACAGCTATCTGAATAAGAGTCATATCATGTTTCCTGAAAACAAAAGATCACTCAAAGTACAGAAAGGTCAAGCAATCTATTGTTTTGAACCTATCATCCGTGGCTGATGTCACTATTAAATATGTGTAGGACTGTTTATTAAGTCTGGCTCCATATGTGTGTGTGTGCATGTGTGCTTGTGTGCGTGTGTGCGTGTGTGTGTGCGTGTGTGTGTGTGTTTGGGGGTATATATGGGGTGATAGTCTGTATGAATCATACCTCTCAATTTCTTTACTCATTCTGGACAAAGTCAAAAATAATGAATGGACAAAGGGCCAAAACAGGGACAAATTTTAAATATTACTGTAGTTTGCTTACAAGGTTAATACAACAGCTGAATTTGTATCCTTATCATCATTGTTATGCATTTTCTGGACAATTATATGTATGAAACTCTAATGTCTCTGGCCTTACTGTCTGACTGTGATCTTCAAATATTTACCAGAAAATCAAACATCTTATAAGGACAAAACAAAAATATGAGGCAAACTCAGGGAAGTTCTGCAAAATTCTGGACAGTTGAGAGATATGGACTAGGCAAACATGCATATGTGTGTGTTTGTGCATGTGTGTGTATGTGTGCATGTGTGTGTGTGTGTGTGTGTGTGTGTGTGTGTGTGTGTATGTGTATGTGTGTGTTTGTCATGTAATCTTTGGAAATATCAGAAAATAACTATAGAGAAGTGTTTTCTGTATTTTGTATACCTGCAACCACTTCATCTATCCATGATTTTTTTTATCTATGAAATGATACGCTAAGATATCATAAGTCTGTACCCATAATGTTTGAATAGACTAGATTAATTTCATGGAATGAGAAAATATATTGTCATAATGCTAATAATGTTTTTTTCTTACCATTATACCCACATATTAAATGATGCCACTTTTTCATGTGTAAAATATTTGGTGGCATAATTCTGCATCAAATATAATTTTATAATAAATGATGTACCATACCATTATTTAAAAAGGAAAGTCAAGAAAATGAAGTTTATAATGTTTGTTTAAGCTGTGGTATCAGATTTAAAGTATTTGAATATCATATTTCATGCTGAAAATATCAGTTTGAGTCAGGGCTATGAAATGACAGGTTCAGAGTCTGTGATACAGTGAACATCAACCAGAGAAATTGATTTATAAATAATACTGTGCAAAACTTGTCTCTAGTCTCTCATTTTTCTATTTTCATTTTTTATCCCTGATATTTTACATAAACAGATATTTGTTCTTACTTTTATTATTTATTCATGTAAGTATTGCAGATTGTTTTAACTGGGTTAGTACCATAGAGCCAAATGTTCATTTAAACATGAATCCCATGGAAGAAATCTTTACATGTGAAACCTACAGATACTTGAATATAACAGGCAATCTCCAGGAGCATCATATGCTTCCAATGTGGTAGAAAACCTGACTACCGAGAGGAAGTCCTTATGGACACATGAAGAGCATACAGACTCCAAACAGATCGCATCAGAAGGCCAGCTATGAGCTCTGTACCCCAAAGAAGACAAACTGCAGCATTAAACACTACAACATTGTGCCAGCAAATGCTAACACTTCTGCATTTAAATGTCATCTTTTATCCTCTTATTTAGTATTAGGCAATTTACTTTTGCATGTACCCCTAGCACATGTATTTTGAGTGCTCTTTTGGAAAATAGAACTCTGATAGCATATGTGCTCATTCACTGTCTCAATATCAGCAGGTAAGTTTTTGCTAAGAATTATTTGCAAATCATCTGCCTTTTCACTTTGATGACATCTGGCATAGCTAACTGGTTGTGTTTCTCCTTAACTGAGTATGACTTCTCTTATACAGGGCTCTAGGAGATCACACCCCTAGAATGCCCTGTTGCAGGCATTTTTGCCCCACATATACAGGATAATATATTCTCCTTAAAGCAATTCATGGCATATAAAGACACCCCCCCCCCCCGTCTGTCAGATTAAGAGGTAGCACTGAAGATAGGCAGTTCACAATCAGGGTGTTTGTACTGGTCTAAACAAACACTATGGAAGATGGACCACTACTGCACAATAATGAAGAAGCCATACATTATGAAAATATGGTCATCATCCGCAGCTTTCAGTGACCTCCTAAATGCCATTTTAAGATCTGCATTTTCAGCAGCTTTTCTTTTTATGTGGCTTTTGGCATCTCATTCAATATAATGGATTACAAAGAGGTCCCCAAGCTAGTTTTGAACCTGGTTTGAAGATTTTGGATCTGTGGATGCAAACAGACTTACAGACTACTACTTCTGACTCCTAGAAACTCCTATTAGTATATGTTTGTATCTCTATAATCCTTGTGCACACTGTCATTTTTCTCTAGTTGTGACACCATGCCTCTTACCTCACTCCCCCACCAGGTTATACAAGTAAATAGCAGTTTGTATCTTTTTTAAGAACACTCTTTTCCAAGTTGTAGTCTGACATGCAAAGACATAAGGATTTATTGCTTAAGTAAGACTTGCCAGAACAGCTTGGAAGATAGTTGCGTCTTCCCCCAGTCCATTTCACATCCTGCTCAGCTTGGAGACACTGGTAGAATTTACAGTCTGACCTTGTTTGCTTTTCATCAGAGTACCTACACTGAAACAGCATATATTAAACACAGATGACAATGTTTCTCAATCAGTTTTAAACCTGGTCAAAAATCAGGACCCTAAAACACAAATCAATGCCAAGTTAAGCAAAATAATTTCTTTCAAGTAATATGTCTGATATTTAATATGACAATTTTTAATGCATGAGTAAATATATTTGAATTTGTCATGAAATTGTAGATGATGAAAATGTATTTACTTTTATGACTCCAGCGGATTAATGCCACAAATTGTAATATGTAGCCATGAATTTAAGCACAGCAATAATTTCCAGGTTATCTTGAAAATGCGTCTTTCAACCTGAAATGTCCTTGGATAATATCCTTTGCTGGTGCTAGAGAAAAAAATTCCCCTCCCTCCCATCGTTTAATCCCTGATCACATAAATTAATATGCAAATAACATCCATTTGAAGCACTTGTAAATCTTCCCATGCCCAGCTGATCTGAACATGATCCTAAAAGCTAGTAATATTCTTGGAAGAGCAGCGGATTCATTTATCATATATCCATACCTGGAAATAGTGCAGAATGCACCTCTTATCTTAAGATTTATATGGATCTAAAAAGCATCAGAAAGAATTCTTCAAAGGTAATAACATCTGTCTCCAGGCAGAATATACTCAGATAATAAAACTTCAGAGGTGAATGGCAAAACATAGCAATGTGTTGTCACAACACTGCTGATGCCTTACTTTTCCACTCCTTCAACATAAAGGAAGGCATTTGTAAGTTAAAAATATTTCTGCCAACTTAATAAATTTTGTAGACAGGTATTTGATCATTTCACCCCTGATGACTATGGCATATTAATTGTGTCCTATTAAATAATTAGTCATTCTTTTGCGGTTTCAGTGAGACAGCGATCTGTTGCATCGCTACATTCTGTTTTCAGTTTTTTAGCCTTTTTGGGCTCCACCCAGGAATTGTGAATGACTGTCCCACCTGGAGTAGGGTCCACATGAAGGACAGATACAACCCTCTTTTTCATTTTGCTCTTTAGAACATTTCGGAATTTCTGCCTTGTAAATGCATACAAAAGTGGGTGAAATATGGTAGTAGCATAGGCTAATGTGAGGAAGCACATTCGCAACCTAACCATCAAGTCACTTGGCCCCAAACAAAGTATAAGAAGGTTAACAATTGAAATAGGTGCCCAGCAGAGCAAGAAAGTGGAGATGATGATGAGTGACATTCTGAAGACACGCTTCTGACGTTCCCTTCTGTCACGATGACGTTTCACTGCACGTCTTAGAGCTATGATTACAGAGACTGATGCATGCACTCCCAGTGTTGGATTCTGAGAAGCAGGAGGTTGAGTCAGCCGTTTTGTTTCAGTAGAAGGGCCATGAGTTAACCCCTTTCTCTTTTTTCTTTTTCTTGTCTTACGGCGTTGACTCCTCTTGAAGTGAGTGCCAATTTTGATTTTCAGGGCCTGGAGTATTTTGGTGTATGTAACTAGCATGACTGCCACTGCAAGGAAGAAGATTGGAATCTGGATAAAGAGGTGATAGTACATGCCAAGCTCAGTGTGGTACTCATTGGTGCTTACACACAGCAGCGTGCGGTTCTTCCATGTCGCCATGTGATGCGGGTCCCCAAAAAACTCCACCTCAAAAAATGGAATGAAGAAGACCATGAAAGAAATCACCCAAACACAAGATAAAAGGAATAATGCTCTACTCAGAGTCAGGACCCTATTGGCAGGTCTTACAGAGATGTCGTACCTGTCCAGGCTGATGACTAAGACATTAATAGCTGTAGCAATGCTGCTAAAAGTTACACAAGCCTCATGGAAGCAACAAACCAGGGAGATGTTTTCTTCCAGGGGGATAAGGATTATAACAATGGTCAAGGGGACACAAACAACACATATAATGATGTCAAGAATGTGGAGGTTCATAGTGACTATGTTGCTGACAGAATCCACCAGGTTGGACTGCACGCAGTAAAGGACAAGGACTGTCAGATTACTGCTGAACCCAAGTACTATCTCAAGCATCAGGAAGCTGGTGAGAGAAACTTGGAAGCTTAGAGGGTATGGTAAGTACCATCCTGTATCAGGAGTAGCTCCATCTGTTGTTTCTAATATGGCATCATAGATTTCTGGTTCCATGGCTGAGACCATCTTGTGACTACTCATATGGTTTGATAGAATTCTGCACAGTTGTTACCAAATCTGAAAACAAAAAAAAATAGAATCCGTTTAGTGAAAATTTATCATTAGCTTTACATTTGTAGAATTAACAGTTGTTTTTATTTTTGAAACTCATAGTTTAACTTACTGGCATATGTTGGTAAAAAAGTTAATTATCTTGCTAACACTGCACCACTTAAATATACCACCTTCTTAAATTGTACATATTTTGGAAACTTGAAACCAATATTTTTTGACATTTGCTGTTAATAAGAAATCAACATGATTATCTATGGCTAAGTGTGAGGTTCAAAGATGAGAAGTAACTTGAATCATTAGGAGGAATTCCTACAGAAAATAGGAGTTAAAGCAGCTGCAATTATAAAAATAACTTTTTTTTTTACAAAAAAGTTTTTGATTCCTTAATGTCCTTCCACAGGAATAAGGAAACATGAGTAGTCACAATTTCTCTGCAGAGAAATTAATTTATGGTTATTAAATAATTATTTTTATAAGCTTATTTTTTTTTGTTTTACCAGGTGGGAATGCTGGTGAAGGAACCTTTTTAGCTATTACCTGTGCCAAAATTGCAAAAGTGAAGTGAATAACAAGACAGCTAACAGAGCATTATTTTAGTTAGTAAACCCAGGCAGCACAGGAAGATATTTAACAAAGGTAGACACATAATTTTTTCACACAGTAAATATGCATTTATTTATTTATTTATTTTATTTTACATTTGTTTATTGGGGTGTCCAGCCAGAGGAGGCCTAGGGAGAAAAGCTCCAAAACAATATTATAATATAATAGATAATATAATATGCTGATTTAATATATATCATCATCATAGTACAATGTTGAGAGGACAGGCAGTATTGTTTTATAGGTAATATCTTCTTCCCAAATTTGTACAAAACCCTTTGACAGAGTTTAAGAAATACTGGAATAAATAGGAACATCTGTTGAGAAAAAAGGAACTTTATTGTTAAAACAAATTGTTCCTCACCTCTAAAGTATACGCTTAGAAGTGGTTTTAACTTTTTTGTCTATGGGAAAGATTTCCTAAAGCAGTAGTGCTCATTGATATAGTGTTTTAAATCACCAGGGCTAATCTGTTAAATGATTTGTCACAGACTGCCCTAATGATATGGGGGTTTGTTTAGATTAAGTCTGGTATTTCTATGAAAAGAACCTGCAGTATCATGCATGGATCGGATGTTTGCCAGAGATGGGCACTATCTGCTTTAAGTACTAATTTAGATTACATGTGATTTTTGTAAGTGAAACATTTGATCATAACCATGATTCCATATAATTTAGATTATGGGAATCATACACGTGGTTTCTAAGTCAAACATTTGATCATTACCATGATTCCATGTAATTTAGATTATCAGAATCATACATGTGGTTTCTAAGTGAAACTTTAGATCATTACCGTGATTCCATTAATTTATATTATGGAAATTATACATGTGATTTCTAAGTGAAACTTTTAATCATTACCATGATTACATTGATTTAGACTCTGAGAATTATCTATGTGATTCCTAAATGAAATATTTGATCATTACCATGATTCCATTAATTTAGATTATAGAAATCCTACATGTGAGTTCTAAGTGAAACTTTTGATCATTACCATCATTCAGTGTAGTTTATATTATGGAAATTAGACTTCCGCGGTGGTGCAGCAGTAGCGTTGTTGCCTCACAGCAAGAGGTTCTCCCATTCAATTCTTGGCTGGAGTGCAGGGAGCGCCTTCTGTGTGGAGTCTGCATGTCCTCCCCGCAGTTGGGTGGGTGTTCGGAAGAAATGCGTAAAATGGGCATGCCTTAGTTGAAGGTTGAACGTCGAGTTGGCACCTCGGCATTCGGGAAAATCTACTGCCAATCATTAGCGGACCGGAGTTCCGCTGTGGCGACCCCTAACCGGGAAAAGCCGAAAGACAACAACAACAACACTTGTAATTTCTAAGTGAAACTTTTGATCATTAATATGATTCCATTAGTTTAGATTCTGGGAATCATACATGTGGTTTCTAAGTGAAACCTTTGATCATTACCATGATTCCATGTAATTTAGATTATGGGAATCATACATGTAGTTTCTAAGTAAAACTTTTGATCATTACCATAATTCTATGTAGTTTAGATTATAGAAATTACACGTGTGATTTCTAAGTGAAACTTTTCATCATTACCACAATTCCATTAATTTAGATTATGGAAATTATACACATGATTTCTAAGTGAAACTTTTGATCATTACCATGATTCCATTAATTTAGATTCTGGGAATCATACATGTGGTTTCTAAGTGAAACTTTTCATCATTACCATCATTCCATGTAATTTAGATTATGGAAATTACACGTGTGATTTCTAAGTGAAACTTTTCATCATTACCACAATTCCATTAATTTAGATTATGGAAATTATACATGTGATTTCTAAGTGAAACATTTGATCATTACCATGATTCCACTAATTTAGATTATGGGAATCATACATGTGGTTTCTAAGTGAAACTTTTCATCATTACCATGATTCCATTAATTTAGATTATGGGAATTATATATGTCATTTCGAAGTGAAATGTTTGATCATTACCATGATTCCATTAATTTATATTATGGGAATTATACATGTGATTTCTAAGTGAAACCTTTGATCATTACCATGATTCCATAATAATTATACTGCAAAATTAAAATAGATTTCAGTAGACAGCAAGAAAGCAAAAGTATAGTTTTGAAAAAGAAATACAAGGTATAGTGAAGGTTTACTATCAAAATTTCGAACCATACTCCGTCAACTGTACTAAGTTCGAAAACAGTAATATCGATGTAAAAAAAAAATCTAGAAACGAGTTTTAACATGGTTCGAGGTAGGTGATCAGTATTATTCCAAACTACAAACATCTCCCCTACCTCGACCCATGTTAAAACCTGTTCATAGATTGTTTTTTTTACATCAATATTACCATTTTCAAACTTACGTGTTCGACGATAGTACAGTCAATGGAGTATGGTTCGAAATTTTGATAGTAAACCATAGTGAATGAGTATGTACTTAGAGTGTCAAACTCCATGAAATCTAGAGTTGATTTTTTTATAACTGTTTTGTGTCTGATAAAATGTCAGGTGTGGCCATAGAATGTGGTCATAGCCTCCAGTTTTGCTAATGTTTTATGCTCTTAGATGTCGCAATCTCCTTTCAGCAACATGAGGGGTTTGGGTTCAGTTTATGGTGTCAGGAGTGACTCCTAGTGCCTGAGACTGATGAAAGACACCAGTGGCAGTTGATAGTCTTTTCCATAGAAGCCAAAAAATTTAAAAAAGACATATTTTTAGTTCATAGTATCTGTATCTGCATTACACATCATTAAACAAAGGCTTTATGGACAATATGCTTTTGTTATGTGAAGCTGAAAGTGAGAGATCTGAGAAGTGTCTAACTAACATTAATACTTCTACAGAGTTTTTGAAGTTTACAGTCAATATGTTTTCTCATTGCATTAAGTGCTGTTAGGAAAAACTGCATCTGAACAGAGGATATATATATATATATATATATATATATATATATATATATATATATATATATACATACATAGATATGTTCTACAAAGTGTGTTACTCTACTCTGTAACAAAGGATCGATTATGAAAATCACACAAATAAAATTAACTTAATTACCATTGTAACATAGTACAAAAAAATCATCAACCATAGCTAGATATGAACTATATTAGGCATTCTATATATTGCATTGAAAATAGTATATATATTTAATTCATATGAACTGTAAATGTGACCACACACACACAAGTTTAAACATTACTGTATGTATCTTTTAACTACTGCATAGACTATCATTCCATTTTCTACAGTGCTTATCTTACTAATCTGGGTCTTCCAAGTGGAAAATAACTGAACACTGAACACAACTGTTCAAGGGTTTCTAGTATGAGGCAGTTGTTGTCCTGACCATGACTGCAACCTGTAAAGTCCATATTTTCCAAAAGGAATGTAATGCAGCAAATGCATCACAACAGCTACTCAATCAAAACTCCCTTCCCCCCACTTCCTGCACAGTCCACACCCAACACTTTTTTCCAAACTGTACTGAGCAAGTTTCATACGTGGTATGTGACACTGCATCCACAGGTGGCAAATGGACTGCATATCAACATTTGTCTCTAGACTGACAGATACTGAACCATACTTTGAGCAGCTACAATGGTTCTCATGTTCCCATTTTTACTATCTGAGAACCTCCAGTATTCTAGGTGGAGAAATAAAACAATTTTTCCTCATGATGCCTAAAAGGCTTCAACAACCTCAGCAGCCTGTTACAGTGTGCAATGCTGTTTATCTTTCAGCGATACACAAATATGAGGAAGCATGTCTTCAATGAACAAGTGGACCCAATCTCTCACCTTGAGCCAAATCACTTCACTTCTCTTGTGCTTTTCTTTAACCATCCTGAGTAATGCAAGGGAATCCATTAAACTATTTACATCAAATGTATCTCTGCTCAACATATAACTAATTTGCAATTATCTCCAGTGAGTTTGCTTTGGAAGGACATACTTCCTTCTTAGTAAGAAGGCTACCTCTACCACTACATCACCCTCCATCATATCACACACCTGTCATAACATTGTAGTCCCATTTTCAACAATTTCTGTCTATCTCACAGGGATGCCACTGATATGTAATGTAGGTGCCCCCAGATAGAAATATCTTTCCTGTTCAGATGTGTAACCACAGTGTCTTTTATGCCTTCTTCAGATGGCTATGAATAGTCTTAAAATATCAGACAGGTGTTAAGTACACCACACATAAGATGGACCCCTATTGACCCATAATGGGAGTTTATTGGGGTCAATTTGCACCAAGGGGACCAAGGCAGACACCAAGGCATATCTTCCCATCTCAATTCATTCCAAGCCTCCCAGCTTCTGTGAAATATTGCAATGTTGCTCACTTAAAGTTTCAGTCTCTGAAATATATGTACTCATATATACAATGGTAGTCATACATTTACTTCTAACATCCTATGCGCATTTGGATAAAGGTTTATGCCTAGATATTGAGGGACATATTTGCACCAAACAAAGCATATGTCTTGAATTGTCTCTAGGAATTTCCTAGCAGCTATTTTCATGGGTGATGCTTCTATTTAGTCAAACTCAGTCATAACCCTGATTACTACCCAAACACTATCAACTGTTTGCAGGTACTCAAATCATTCCCTGGAATGTTAGTCAGTACAAGACAATAACCAGCAATGCCATAGCCTAGCATTCGTTTTCACTACCACTGTTTACATGAGTTTTAATTATTAAATGTAATGACATATACCAGACATAACATTTGCTGGATGAATCAACATTAGGGACATGGGGCACCCCTGCTTGTGCTATAGTAAAGCTGAAAATATCAGATAGGAAATAATTTATTAGATCTTTGGCTCAAAAAGTATGGTAATTAAACTGATTTTCCTTAACCATATCATTGGAGAGACCAACTGCATTTATCATCTTACATGGGCAATCCCAGCAGATGAACATGAAGGCTTTCTCAACATCTATAAGGACCACCACTGCAGGGGTCAGAATTATTAACTGGGATTGCAACAGGGTGATTAATACCTTAATACAATTGCAGTACTCATACCTTGATTTAGTTCCAGAAGAACATGTTTAGTCAGTTGACTAGCCTACTGGCATAGATTGTCATATCCAAATTCAGTAGTTAGGCTGACTGATAATTGGAGACCAGTTATCTATCTTTTCCTTGCTCAGTAAATGCTACTGTGACTGACTCTGTGAATGAATATATAATTCAGCATTTAGGCCATCTGGTCCTTCTGCTTTAGCCTTGGTTGATTCCCTGATAGTATGGTCTATCTCACTTTTAACATTTTTTTGCCTTATCCATTCTATTAACCTGGCTTCTTGTAGGAACTTATATGCCAGTTTATGAAGTTACAATTGTTTTTTTTTCTGGATATAAATCCTTGTAGTACTTTGAGAAGGTCTTGTTTATATCAGTCACTTTCTTGATTATCATGTTTCCTTTATCTGGAAAACTTTGATCTCAGTTTATCACCTGCATTCCAAGCCTGTCAACCAAGTCCCTGCTTCTGGCTGTAATCTTCTCTGAACATAGGTTAACCATTTTAGATTTTGTTAAGCCACATTCTGTGTGAGCTGGTCTGTAGGTTTTAATTCTTACTATTTCATTGATTCGAACCTCCTCACACTCCTGCAATCACAGCTGCATGTCCATTTCTAGTCCCCTAATCCTGTCATGTTTGTGCTTAAATCTCAATTGCTGATTTACACATTTGCTTACTTTCACTACATTTCTGGTGGAATTGACTTCATGAGCTTAATTATTTTAAACTTGTGTACTCTTTTGTCTATGAAATCCCGTACCTTGGGGTCTGGGAATATCAAGGGGTGTAGCCTACAAGCATATTTAGAACCAGCCATATGGGCATGATCATGAGATAATTGGATTATTACATGATATGAAGATCCACACTGTTTGACTTCCATACTATTAATCTGGGAGACTTCATTCAGTTAGTTACTATCTCCACTTGCACTTCTCTACCTCTTAGAGCAAGAAATCTGGACAAAGTCATCAATAAAAGTTGGACAAAGGCCTAAATCCAGGGACAATTTTTAAATACTGCTCTGTCAAACTTAAAAGTTGACAGAATAACAGGTTTTTCATTAGCATGAAGTTTCTGAAGGGTATGAAGTATGTCATTATCTTCTAACTTCAGTCTTTAATGACTTGCCACTAATTTGCCAGAAAACCACAGTTTTATGAAAAACATACCAAAAATGTGAGGCAAAAATCTGTACAGTTGAGAGGTATGTTCCTAGAGTAGGCTGTTATCAACTACTTAATAATGTGACACACCTATCATTGGTCCTGCCTTCCTCCAGATGATACTCTCTACCTCACTTTACTGACGTGCTCAGTAGAAAAAATCATCCTGCATGTAATACATGAAGCTAAAACCTCATTTTGCTTTCCAGTCACAGTTATTATGTTAAACAACCAACCCAGTGTAGAGTCATCAGTTTGAGATCAACAGATCAACAGTAGGACCAGACCAACCTGTACATCTCCAAGTGGCTGCAGCAAGGATGCTTGAATTTAAAGGTTTGAAGGGACAATGTCTGTATTCTGACTGCTTGCATGACCAGTGTAACAGGGAAAGATGAATTACTAGTAGAAATGATGTGCTTAAAAGATAGTATTTAAATATAGTGAAAGACCACATAATTGCCAGACACTCCCATTCTCTTGTTGAATATATATTTTACAGACTTTTAAGCTTATGACTAATGTAACAGAAGGGATATTTGTCTTTCTCAACAGTTTTTGACAAGACCAGTGACAAAACCAGTAAGTAGGTATACCAAATATGATTTGTGTGAAAACAGGCAAGTATCTGTTTAGTTCAAAAGCGTCTATATGACAGATAGTAAACCAAGATTGTGAGCTATATGCAAGACCAAGTTCAAATCACAAAGGGATTAATAGTCTGAGTAAAGTCAGGTCATTCATAAGCCTTGTAGCTGAAATACTGATATTTCCTTAAAGGTTATTTGTACATATATCAGATGAGCCTCCACTGTAGAAGGTTTAAGGTATTACACAGTGAATACTTAGCTTTGATGGATCTTTCTTGTAGTTTTTCTGTTTTTTATCTAAAACTATCTCCAGCAACTAACTCTTAAAAAAAGGTATTTCCAACAGTTAACTGTTAAGAAAAAAGCTTCACTTCAACCATTAATGTGCGCTTTACAGCTGAAATCAGGACACAGATATCCTGATGATAAGAGTCAAAGGTATAAATCTGCATAGCGCAGTCTGACATAAACTTCTTTCTGAAACAGATTTGAAGAGAAAATGATATTGATCAGAGGAGTAGAAACAAAGAAAGGGACAGTTACTTCTGAGTACTCAGCTAGAACGTTTTAATGTCACAGGGAAAATTACTCTGGAATTGAATTAATTATACTGCAGAGCTGCATTTTCCATGAAATGCTTTCTCAAAATGAAGGGGAATCTACTAAAGATAAAATATTCATGAGGCAGCAAGTATTTTCGATCAAAAGTAATGAAATTAGATGTTATTATTCATATTCTAATGTTTGATTGTTAATTCTGCATGTTTTACCCATTACTTGGCATTAACCATGCACATTTTGACCTCCCACTATAAATGTGTTTGCATAGCAAACAGAAACTGCATGGAAACCACTGTACTATTTCTGCAGCTGCTTTGATGCCCTGTGATCTTTGACTCCTCCCAGCATGCTCTCCTGCTAGCTGTCTGAATGCTGAGTTATACGAAGCATTTGCAATAGTAGTAAATGGAGGTGCGTACTGTTGGAGCTTGTTGCATCTTTGAGAGGCATATTGTTTGAGTGCATGTGTTTAGAGATGACGGAAGGTTTGCAGCATGGAGCAGATAAGTTAGTCATCAAACATTCAAGTGAGAATCCTAATATTTAACTGCTTTACATTTTGAAATTTAAACTGAACACCAACTGAAGAATTGAAATTGACTCATCTAACTTAAGGGGTAGTCATTCTACATTCTTAACCTGTCTTTCAAACCTCAGGACGTGAGGTCATACCCTGACATAGTTGTATGTCCATCATTTATCAGTAACTCATGTTTGACCAACTGGCTATACAGAGACTTCTTTCACTAACTGTCTTCATCTCACATGGGGAAAATAAGCAGTCTGTGGACACTGAGCTGTCTCACCTTGGAGTTTTTACGAATCGATATGACCATCATTTCTGACAGAAATCTAGCTTTAGCATCATCGACATTTCTGAACCGTAAGCGCGCGCACGCGTGCACACGCACACACACATGCACACGTGCACACACGCACACACACACAAAATTAAGATTAACTACATCTTAATTTTAAAATATGTGTGGTATTATTTGTGATGTTAAAAAACAGTGGCTGCAGAGAGGTTACCGAAAGATTTGTTGAGATCATAAAGTAATAAAATAAATAACATCTAGAGAACATCAAATCATGCAATGGAAGATTTGCACATTGCACTGAACTATATTGTATCCCTTCACATTCTACACTACAAATGTGGCAACCAAAATGTAACCCAGGTCAGCAGTTTTGCTACACATTTTATAATTTCTACCCATCATTTTTACTTTCCATTAAGTGTCAAAATGAGTTCAGCACTTTCCTGTTATTTTCTAGACAGTTTTCCAGTAAATACTGTTAATAATTAATTAAATGATACAGGTTTTCAGTCTTTAAAAAACTACCCACCCTGCATATGAAAAGTACCCTGTGGCTGGCATACAAGGTGGTCTCGGACCCTGCATATCCACAAGTCAAGCTCCATTCGAGTAACCCATGCACGCAACCTCAACCTGGTCTGTGACATCAATAGGACTTGCTGGCGGGACAGATTTGTGTCCCAGAGACTCCCCCATTTATGGAATAGACTCCCTCTCCACGTCAAGCAGAGTGCCCCTTTACCCCTTTTTAAGCGCAATCTGGATAACTGGATGGGAAATAGAAAATACATCCCTGTGATTCCACCCATGTCCTTGCTGGATGGGGGCATTGGGAGCTGATTTGTCTATGCCCAGTGGCTAGGCTATAAGGGCCTCAGGGCAAATAGCCTAGTAACTTCCCATGATCCTATGAACCTATGACCCCTTACAAGTTCGTCACAATACCATGCTTACAGTAGCAGCAAGCGTGTTTTGCCAGTGTACTGCAGATAATATTGCCAGATAGATGGCTGCACAAATACACAATACAGTTTAAACCATTTTTGCTGACTCATATAAGGCATAGAAAAGGATAAACTTTGGAGTACACCGTATGCAATTTTCAAAATGTATATTGCTCCTTTACAAATTAATTTTCAAAATGTGTATTGCTCCTTTACAAATTAACACCCTTCTATAATAGCAATGTACCATGGTAGGCTCATGGGTAATAAATACCTCTCAGCTGTGCAGATTTTTGCAGAATGTCCAGATTTTTGCCGCATACTTTTCATCTGTTCCTCATAAAATTTGTGATTTTCTGCCAAATCACTGTGATGCTCTGAGGATGGAAGTCAGTAAATAATGATATACATTTGTGTTTCAGACTTCATATCATTCAGAAAAATGCATGTTAAGACAAATTCTGTTATTCTAGCAACTTTCTAAGTTTAGAAGAACAATATTTAAAATTTGTCCCTGATTTTGGGCCTTTGTCTCCCCATTCTGTTAGGCTTTGTCCAGATTTTTTGCACTGAGAGTTTAAGAGGTATGGTAATACATATTTTGCTCATGGTCAAAGGGTTCTAGTTTGGTCATAAGGGAGCGTACAGTACATTCCACTGTAAGTAGAGGATTACCTATTTCTTGCCATGTTGTATTTGCTTAATTAACTCACCAAGTTTAGCTGGTGATTTCAACTCCAGTTTACAGGCTTGGCCACAAGTAAAACATTGGAATACTAGCTATACAAATGGAATGAACAGCTGCAATAAGACAATAAATCCCCAGTGCTACCAGACCCAGTTGGCTGCTTTCTCTGTTTCATGGTAGAATCCCCTCTTAACTGCTCGCATCCTGAAAGATGCGGAAATGCTAGAACTCCACCTGGCTGAACCCAAACTGCTCACTATCTTGGTCTACCCCACGCTAATCTTAAAGTTTAACTAAGGTTACTATCTGGTTATTATCTTAAACGTCTCTCTATTTAAATTCTAGGCTGAACTGGGTCTACAGCACTACTAGGCTGTTCTAATCTAGTTGTATTTTATCCTATACAACTAAAATTGGCTAACCTCAAATAGCTATTACTGGAAGAACCTTGGTGGCTACTAACTAGTGCTTTCCTCCTAAACTACAAAACTTATCATTACTACCCCCAAAAATTTAAACTGAGTGCCTAAAAATTTATTATTTATTATTTTTTATTTTACATTTGTTGACCGGGCTAGTCTAGCTGGATATATATCCGTTTACAGTAGAGGCCCGGGGAGAAAAGCTCCAGTACAGTTAAAATTACAGTGATGAATATAAATAAAGCAAAAATATTTAACAATACATCAAAGATTTTCTACATAGATTTCTAAATGGTACAAGAGAGGCAAGGCAATAACATTTCAGAAACTTATCAGTCTTACATTTCAAGAGAGAATAACAAATAAATTTAAAATGTACAAGTCTAGTTCTACTAGTAACATAGTAGGATATAAAAAAAACTAAGGATAGAATAATTTAAGGCATAACTTAAGATTAATGAAAGGTTCAAGTCCTAGAATGCTATAACAATGCTAAGAACTAAACTTTAAGAGAAATCATTTTTTTCTTCTAAGCCCATACTATACTTACAGTACAGCCAAAGGCCCTGGAAACCTCATGGTCTGGTTTAAACTATGTAATACCAGATCCCTCCCCTTGCCTATCTACCTAAGCGATGTTACTTATACATCTGTGAAACCCACCATTTTCAAATCCCCAGTGCTACCAGACCCAGTCGGCTGCTTTCCTGTTTCATGGTATGCAACTACTCCTTTCTAGATTTTAGATTTTATTTTTGTGACTGCTTTTCTCATCTGAAATTATTTCACATGGTCGATGTATGTAAAAACCTGAGGTAGCTATACTGCAAGTTAGATATGCTTCTTAGCGATTGCTGCTGATTATGGCAATTGTAGATCTAAATGATACAGATTTATTGGTGTTTTTGTAAGCAAAGTTTTTATAAATGCAAAACAACATTATATCATCAATCTACCGCAAAGGGCAAATGTTTCTATGTAAGAGACCTGGAAACTAATAGGATTTTAGTTACTTATCCTAAAAGAATTAGATTTATTACTGCTCTACAAAACTTGCTTGTTATGAATATTAGTCTGTCTGGTAACTGTTGTAAGGATTTGGATGTTTTTATACAGAAAGCTAACTGCCTGTTAGCCTAAAAGCTTTAACACTGTAATTCTATATCATTTGTTACTAGATTATAGCTCTGTACCACTTGAGGGCTTTTGCTATGAAAAACGCCATGTAATTACATATACCATTCTAAAAGTGCATTTTGGTTGTAAGAGACTTTTACTGCTTAGAATTGGTGCTGTGTGTATGTGTGTGTGTGTGTGTGTGTGTGTGTGTGTGTGTGTGTGTGTGTGTGTGTGTGTATGTGTGTGTGTGTGTGTGTGTGTATGGGGGGGGGTTGCATGCAAGTATTAATGTTACTGTAACACATTCCAGAATAGTGTTGAGACTTAACAAATACACCTTATCCTTTATTAGGTAGTATACCCTCTTAACTGCTCCCAACCTGAAAGACATGACAACGCTAGGTGGACTCCACCTGGCTAAACACAAACTGCTCACTATCTTGGTCTACCCCATGATAATCTTAAAGTTTAACTAAAGTTACTATCTGGTTATTATCTTAAACGTCTCTCTATTTAAATTCTAGGCTGAACTGGATCTACAGCACTACTAGCCTGTCCTAATCTAGTTGTATTTTGTCCTATACAACTAAAATTGGCTAACCTCGAATAGTTATTACTGGAAGAACCTTGGTGGCTACTAACTAGTGCTTTCCTCCAAAACTACAAACGTTATCATTACTACCCCAAAAAATTTAAACTGAGTGCCTAATAATAAAATGTTCAAGTCTTAGAATGCTATAACAATGCTAAGGAATAAACTTTAAGAGAAATATTTTTTTCTTCTAAGCCCATATTATACTTACGTTATAGCCAAAGGCCCTGGGAACCTCGTGATCTGGTTTGCTCTGCAAAACTTGCTTGTTATGAATATTAGGCTGTCTTGGTAACTGTTGTAAGGATTGTGATGTTTTTATACAGAAAGTTAACTGCCTGTTAGCCTAAATTATTAACACTGTAGTTCTATTTCATTTGCTATTAGATCATAGCTGTGTACCACTTGAGGGCTTTTGCTATGAAAAATGCCATGTTATTACATATACCATTCTAAAAGTGCATGTTGGTTGTAAGAGACTTTTACTGCTTAGAATTGGTGCTCTGTTACATGCATTAATGCTATTGTAGCACATTCCAGAATAGTGTTGCCCTCGCTGTACTCGGACTCGCTAAGTGCTCCACCCTGCCCTCAAATTCTACCCTGCCCCCAAATTCCACCCACCCCTAGTACTGCTAAATTTATAGCAATAAAACCATATCCCCTCTCTATCTCAACCAAAGCCACCTGCTTAGTATAATTATCCCCTCCCATCCTCCCACTCCTCACCACATATCCTACTAATATTATACTACTGTAATAATGTCTTTTCCACCTACTATATTAACACCAACATTCAACTTATTAGGTCAAGATATATTCTCCCCAAATCTAAACACTATCAAAAGCTATTATATAAATTCATGAAGTTCTTAGTTAACTTGCACTATAATCTGACAAGGGATTGGAACATCCACCCTAACCCTAGCCCATACTCTGCTCTAGACTCTATTAGCTCTCTATCTATAAACAGGCCCCCTAACTCCTTTCTGGCTTGACATCTAAACATTTGAAGCTTAAGCAACAAGGTACACAACCTATATGCCTTCTTAGCAGTTTACTCCACTGACACACTGTGTCTAACAGAAACCTGGCTAAAACCATCAACCATAGACAATGAGATATTACCACCTGGGTATAATATACATAGAGAAGATTGTAATAATAGAAAGGGAGGCAGGGTATTAATAATGCTACAATTCTCTCTACCAAACTACAGATTAATAAAAACAAACATATAAACATAATCTGCATATACATCCCCCTGGCAACAATACAAACACCCTGGAAGACATCATCAACTGGTTATCTACTACCTACCCCCAAGAAACTATTGTTCTGGGAGATTTCAATATTGACTGGAATACATGTTCCTCAGATCCTCTCACTACCCATGTAAACTTTTATGGATTCTCACAGACCATATCCTCCCCCACCAGAATTGGTAAACCTAACCACAAAGAGAGTGTCCTAAACTGGATACTCACCAATAGTCATCCCCACATGTCAGGGACCCTCGCTGATGACCTTAGTGACCACCTTATTAACTATATAATTAAACATAAAGCTTTCAACCCCCACCAGCCCACCTATAAAACTGTCAGAAACAGTAAGAACTTTAACCCCACCAAATTCCAAAATGAACTCAAACTATGTGACTGGACAGAATTAAAACACCTTCCCCTGGATGAGACTGTAGTTTACTTTAATACCAAATTCCTTAACATACTCGATTCACATGCTCCTGGATGCTCAGTTAGATCTAAAACAAAAATCGCCCCATGGCTTTGAAAAGACTCCAAATCCAAAATTGTACTCAGAAATAAAGCATGGGCCAAATGGTGTACCACTAAAGCCTCTCTAGACCAAATTAGTTACTGCCAGCTAAGGAATGAGACCAAAAAATCCATCTTACTAGACAAAAAAAAAAACAATTTCTGCCATCTACAACAGAATAATCAAAATAACCCTCAGAAGTTTTGGGAAGGTATAAACAATCTCTTTCACCAGGGTCAATCCTTCACTCCTACCCCCTCAGTTTCTGTCCATAAATCTACTGAAGAGGTGGCAAATACCTTCAATAGTTACTTCACAGAGACTATGCAGTCCCTAGCTAGCCAATTAACTCCTAGTGGCTCTATAGTAAATGCAGCTATACCCATTTCTCATCTCTCTTTTAGCCTCCGACCAGTTTCTTCATCTCTCGTTCAAACCTTACTTAAAAAATTAAAACCCACTACTGTTTCAGTTGATCTTCTCCCTGCTGGGAATTTGCAAAAAGCTGTACATGCTATAGCATACCTCATCTCTATCTTAATCAATAGAACCATAACAGAGGCCACCAGCCCCTCCATCTGGAAAATATCCTATCATACCACACCATAAAGGCAGGAGCTCTACTGAACTGTCTAACTACAGACCCATAACAATAAACACACTCCATACCAAAAATAAAGAAAAATGCTTTACTGGTGCATCCGGTACCTCGGCTTTCACCTTCAAGGAATATGTTGTTAGAGAAGGAGGGTCGAATAGGCAGCTTCCCCTGTGGTAAGTGTATGGTTTGCAAAAGAATAAAACATTTAGATAGAACTATAATAAACAACAAAGCCTACAGGACTAAAGATTATTATAATTGTGATACCAGAATTGTTATATATATCCTGGGGTGTGGTACATTGGTCAAACTAAAAGGGCTGTGAAGAAGAGGATTATGGAATATCTCAGTGACATAAAAAGGGGCAGATTGGAGAGTCCAGTTGCTCAACATCTTTGCACATATCATGAAAGTTCTGATTCTTCTCTTTTTTCAGTGTTAGCCAAGCCTTATTTTTGTCAGGGGGAAGATTTTGTAGATAAACTGGTTCAACTGGAAACTAAAAGTATTATTAATTATGGCACTTTATATACTAAGGGATTAAATTTAGATATTAATTTGAATGTTAGCTGAATTTTCTTGAAATAATTATCATATCACATTGGAAGAGAAACACACACACACATATATATATATATATATATATATATATATATATATATATATATATATATATGGGTCTACTTCTATTCACTGACTCCCATTTCGTCGAACTTTCATTTCACTGAAACTTCATTACATCGACAAGCATTTTAGGTGGGGGGCTTCGCCCCCCACACCCCCCAATGTGGGGGCTGTGCCCCCCACACCCCCCCTACAATATATATCAACTCCAGGGTCGCACAACATTGGGGAAGGGGGCAAATGCTTGTCGATGTAATGAAGTTTCAGTGAAATGAAAGTTCGATGAAATGGGAGTCAGTGAATAGAAGTAGACCCATATATATATATATAGGAGTTGGTCATGTTTTTTGTAGTTATCTCTCTATTAGTATATGTCTATATTGACATAAGTCTGTGGGAAGTATTTATCTAGTAGGTAGGAAGTATATTTCATATTTATTATATATTATGTACTTTCTTGTTTTTATGCACTTATACATATCTGATATTGTGCAAGAGATGTATAATTAAGGTAGGGAATCTTATGCATACACTGACTTTGAACAAACTGACTGATTGTTTGATTAATTGAGAATGTGCAACAGATTATTTAATTAAATGGTGTATAAACCTCAAGCTGTTTGAGTGTAAGATTATACCTTGAAGGCGAAAGCCGAGGTACCGGATGCACCAGTAAAGCTTTTTTCTTTATTTCTGGTGTGGAGTGTGGAGTGTGTTTTTTGTTATTCATTTCTGTTTAACTACAGTCCCATAACACTGGCTAAAATCATGGAGAAGAGCATTCATAAACAACTTCTGCACTATCTCATTCAGAATATACTGTTGACTGACTCTCAGCATGGCTTTAGACCTCATCATACCACCACCTCAGCCCTCCTTTCTTTCTCTAACATCATTAACCAAAACCAGAATAACAACAAATTATCTTCAGCCCTCTTTCTGGATCTTAATAAAGCTTTTGATATGGTCAACCACCAACTATTCATCCACACACTGAAAACCATATCCTTAGACAACCAAGCTCTCCAATGGTTCCAGGCCTATCTAAATGATAGGCAGCAAGCCATAGTATGGCAGGACAAACTTTCATTCCTGTTACCTAATACCATAGGAGTACCCCAGGGCTCTATATTAGGACCCCTTCTCTTTTCAATCTTTATTAATGATCTCCGCATAGCCATCCCAGATGCTACCTGCATTCAGTATGTGTATGACTCCATTTTGATATGCTCTGACACCTCCATAACCCAGAATACATTTAATATAGTTGAAAACTGACTCTTTCATCATTGCTTGATCTTAAAAACGAACAAAACCAAACTACTATTTTTCCTGCCCACTCGTAAATCCTCTGCACTATCCTTTACCATAAAATCTAATAATGGTACCATCATCTCCCCATACCCCTACAGAAAACTCCTAGAAGTTATTGTAGATAACAGTCTTAGATTTGACATGCATGTCAATCAAACCCTTAAAACCATTAATAAAAAACTCGGTTCACTATACAGGATTAAACCTTTCCTATCTCCATCTGCTAGAACAGCCATTGCCTGCTCTCACCTACTTTCTACCCTTCTTTATGCCTCCCCTTTGCTTACCAACCTTAATAAATCTGATCTTAGCAAAATTTCTAGCTGTTATAATCACATTGCTAGATTTGTCACTGGCATGACCTACAGGACACACCACTGCCTTAATCTAAATCACCTTGGATGGATAGAACTGCCAAGCCTACTTCAGTTTAACTAGCTTATAGTGGCATATAAAATTCTCAAACATCCAGCTAACACACCAGCACTTGAAAACATAATCATCCCATACAGCAACCTCAGTTCACTTTGCTAGTCTAACAGACTGCTTGTACAAATAGTCAAATCCAATAACTCAGCCGGTAACTTTCTATTCGCAAACTCTGTTGGTAAAACTTGGAACTCCCTCCCTGCTAACCTTACTCTAATAACTTCCTTAGCCCAATTCAAAAAAAGTCTCAAACTCTATTTTAAATCACACTGGTTATGTCCATGTTCTAGCCCTGACTAGCTTCTTACACTAAAATTGTGTGTTAAAAATCCTTCATGGTAACTCTAGCTGAGTAAGAATTTTTATGTATATAACCTCATTTAATTATTTATTTGATGTGAATGTATAACTTGCCTGTCTTAAACAAGTCTGCAAAAGGATGTTTTATCATGTTAAATATTATATGTAATATTTTTCTGTATGTACGCTGGAGCTTTTCTCCCAGGGCCCCCGCTGAAAATGGATATGTATCCAGTCGGACTATCCCAGTCAGCAAATGTAAAATAAAATAGAAAAAAACATAAAATAAATTAAAAGAAAGCTGTCTTACTGTCTTACAAATTTGCAGACATTGCTGTCTGTATCAGCAACGGTCTTCTGCTTTTGTGCAATGAACTTTGTAAATGCAATATGTGAAACATTTTATAAATTAACTTCTGCCAGACTGTTTATCCAATTCATCTCAACACATTCTTGAAGGTCCCTAAATGCCCTTCAAAGTATGAAGACAAACTGCATGCCATTACCACATTGCTAATTATGACAGACTGTTGCTACACTTGACAGATGACACTCATAACAAGGATACAGGTTTCTCATACAGCTTGCCTGTACAACGTGCACACAGAGACTAAACCTTATCAGTAGCCCTTTCAAACAGAACAACTTTTTCATTAATCTTGTAGCTGCCAAAGAAAGAAAATAACAAAAAAGTAGTTAATATACCTAATGGGCGTCTAACTTTTTTCTTGCTGTGGTTTCATGCCATGCATCTAGTTTGTCTGTCTTTCAGGCATATGTAGAATTTAGTAGTCATCTACTAAAAGATATGGATTTTATACAATATTTATTTATTTTTTTTCATATTATGCATTTGTGCAGAAGAAAATAAGCCAGTGTTTCAGCTTGATTGAAGTTGCTGTTCTGTATGATCCCACTAAATAAAATAATATAGCAATAACCCACGCTGTGGTAATGCTAAATTACCACGGTTGGCGTGGTTTGGTCCCGAGGCGCCCGAGGACCAAACAAAGCCAACCGTGGTAAATTTAGCATTACCCACACCCAGAAGTGGTTATTGCTATATCATGACATTATTTAAGAAAAGAAACTGTTACTTTTCTTAAATAATGGCATAGTATAATGCCTGTTTACTGCCCTTCCGCAGATGTCTGGCATCCGGCAGTTCTGATGTACTGCGCGCCTGCGCGTACATCAGAGTTGTGGCAAAGCAACGGAGAAAGCAAGATCTCCGTTGCTTTTTTTAGTGTCTCGCTATGTTAAATGAGTTTAATATAGCGAGACAGTTTTAAAATAAGCAATGGACATCTCCGTTGCTTATTTTAAAACTGTCTCGCTATGTTAAACTCATTTAACATAGCGAGACACTAAAAAAAGCAACGGAGATCTTGCTTTCTCCGTTGCTTTTTTTTAAACACTGTCTCGCTATGTTAAATGGGTTTAACATAGTGAGACAGTTTTAAAATAAGCAACGGACATCTCTGTTGCTTATTTTAAAGCTGTCTCGCTATGTTAAACCCATTTAACATAGCGAGACAGTGTTTAAAAAAAACGAGTTATACTAATGGAAAAAAGTCTGGGCGACCGGACCTTTTCCTTTAGTATAACTCGATTTACAACGGGCACGCTGGCCAATCAGCGTGCACGTTTTGGGGGGATCATGGTATAATATCATATTATGCATTGGTGCAGAAGAAAATAAGCCAGTGTTTCATTTTGATTGAAGTTGCTGTACTGTATGATCCCACTAAATAAAATAATATATTTTCAATGAATTTGGAGAAAAAGGGAAGTTACATGCTTCAGAGGGTACATTAATTTAGGCAAACTCTGTTAATATAAATGATGCAGACTGCACATACCTCACACGCAAGCTTGATAACAACTAATTTGGTAAAGCGGATAAAAGTAATTTCTAATTCTAGTAAAGCCTTTAAAGTATTTGGCTGAATAACAAAATATGATAACTTGGTTCAAATACCATTATTCTTCTCAATCTAGTTAATCTTATGTCCAGGCCATCTTGTTCAGCGTCAGCCAAGCTGAATGCACCTTTACACCTCTTGATGGGGCAGCCATCCTGCAACAAAATAAACCAAAATTTTTTTTCAGTGTCAGCAGACAAGCAATTAGTCTGGCCAATACTGTTTAACTCTGCAACGCTACCTCTTCATCAATGGGAAGTAGTAAATGCCAAAAATGTATAAGTGTGGGGTTAGTGCAGATTATGGCTAAACCAGCAAGAATCTTGACCCTGGATATATGAACACAAAAAGTATACCCACATAGAAAGTTAAGGAAACACCCAATTTCAGTCTTCAAAAGCCCATTTTTTAACACCGTTAAAAAATTTAATAATATTACAGACTCCAACGCTTCTTATCACCATCATCATATACATGGATAGCATGGATTGTCAAGACAGGCATTCTTCTCCACTGTTTACTGGGCTAGCACTACCTACCTTGTAATAAATCCCTGTGCAGTTTCTCAAAAATCTTGCCAATCTTTATAACTGCTCTTCAGACTTCGCTGGTAGGTTGATGCCACTCTTTCTGCTTAGGGTAAGTGGTCATTCGCTTGTATAATGTCATTGCCAAAAACCCAGGAGTCTGCAGTAAAGAGAAAATTGGCACTGAAAACCTACATGAATTTTCTTTAAAACTATAAAACAAGTTACCTGCAAAAATGTTTTTCCCATGCAGTTGGGAATGGGTAGTTAAAACAAACTGTCACAGAAGTCCCTAGTGATTACTATTGTTTATATTTCTAGAATTTTATTGTTTTATATTCTTCAGCAATGTTATTTCTCACTGTCTACCTTTGCTATCTATCTATCTATATATATATATATATATATATATATATATATATATATATATATATATATATAGGCTCCTTATGTTATTAATTCTTGAGACCATAACCCTCTTAAGCATTTGAATAAAATTTTAACATTAATTAACATTGCCTCTTATTGCGTTCTGCAGAATACCGTCATATCAATAACATGACACTGGGATACATTCCATAGCAAGTCCACTATTTATAACATACATGTTTTATTAATACTTTTTCACATTATGCCTCTCTCTTTATTCTGTAATCTACTCCTTTACTTGCCATTTATTACAAGCAATCAGCTTCTGACTAATAAAATGGTAGGTATAAAAGTCTCTGATTCATTCTCCTTGCTTTGCTGTTTTCAGAGGTACTCTTATAGTGTTGTAAAGATACAACATCTATATTTGAACTACCTCTAACACTTATAGAGACATAGTAGACACACACACACACACACACACACACACACACACACACACACACACACACACACACACACACACACACACACACACACTGGATGCAACTTTGATCATAAAGGCACAACCATCTGCTGTTTACTAACTTCTCTAGGTATAAGTGCGGTTTGTAGGATGGGGGGATTATTTACATCATTTCAGTGTACTTCAATACTGTCTTCAAAAATGAATGGTTCATGGATGATCATGCTACTTTATATTCTGCATAATAAAGTGCACATACTATAACATATTAAGCTACAGGTGAGGTGTATCACCTTGTTAAAGATGCATTAGTGCTTCCTAATCAATCATTGACTGTATTAGAGTGATATAGTGTATTTTGGTTATGCATATAGCTGTACATATCTTCGCCTCACAGCAAGAGGTTCTCCGGTTCGATCCTCGGCTGGGGTGCCTTCTGTGCGGAGTCTGCATGTCCTCCCTGTGGTCGCGTGGGTTTCCTCCGGGTGCTCCGGTTTCCCCCCACATCCCAAAGACATGCTGCAGGTGGATTGGACACTCTAAATTGGCCCTAGGTGTGCATGTGAGTGTGCCTTCTGTGGAAGGTTGGGCGCCGGGCTGGCAACTCGACACCGTAAAACTCCACTGCCATTCAATGTGCGGACAAGGTGATCCGCTGTGGCGACCCCTAACCGGGAAAAGCCGAAAGAAGAAGAAGATATAGCTGTACATATCTTCAATATATTATATTTAGCTTCCTATAAAATAGAATCTAACAGTGTTGCATTCGATGAGAGTTCATAATCCTGGTATGCGGCTTCTGTAATTGTATTTCTGAATCGCAAGTTATAATGCCCAAATTTCAGTGATTTTTTTAAAAGAAGAAATCAACAGATACACTAATTCAGATTGCTTTTTTTTTCTGTATGTGTCTGTCTATTTGCCTGCCTGTCTGTGAGACACACTTTTGTAGTGTGGGAAGTTGAGTTAGTATAACTGTCTTTTGATAGAGTAACGTGTGGAGAATCTCCACCCTTTCAGATGCTACATGAGTCTTGTTGGGGGGGCAGCACTGAACATAATACTTCAGTACAGGCATGAAGCTTATGGATGCAGGCATGCAACATATAGATGTTGGTAGGGTTATCTATTTTGTATGGTGAGCAAAAACAGCATGGTGTTGGTCTTGGCTATAGGTGTAGTATATTGAGTATGTACACATATAAATATGGTAATGTCAAGCTACAGGATGTTGTGTGCTATTTGATGCAGTTTATAGTAGCTGTCTGGGTAAACATCTCATGAAGGCTATTAGCTTATCTACAGTATCTGTACAGTTTTTATGGGTCATTTAAAAAAAAAATATCTAGATGTTTGTCATGTCAGAAATGTATAGTATAAATACATTTGCTAAAATATCTGTATACATTTACATTTGTTTACCAGGAAATTCTAGTTGGGAAATGTACCCCCTCCCCCCTTTTCAGTGTATGCCCGGGGAGAAAAGCTGCATGGTTACATATACAAATTTACTGGGACATTGTGCAAAACATTTATTAAAGCAAAAGTATTTATAAGGTTTTATTTAATGAAGAGAGAGTTGTTGTGTCTTTCAGCTTTTCCCGGTTAGGGGTCGCCACAGCGGAACTCCGGTCCGCTAATGATTGGCAGTAGATTTTTACATGTTGAGTTGCCGGCCCTGATGCACAACCTTCAACGAAGGTAAGCCCTTTCACACATGTCTCCACACAGAAGATGCTCTAGCTGAGAATCAAGCCGGACAACATCTTACTGTGAGGTGACAATGCTACCGCAGCACCACCACCGCAGTTTGAGAGTGTGATATATGGTTGTATAGTGAAAAGGACAGCTTGGGTAAGGATAGGAAAATGATTGGTGTGAGATGAGAGAGAGCTGTTTTTATGAGCTAGGAGCTGAGTTAGCGAGGAATGTATAACAGAAGGGGCTAGGCTTGTATAGGCCCTAGGGCCAATAGCCTAGTACCTACCTATGAACCTATATGATTGGATGAGAAATAGGAAATTCACCTCGGGGACCACCTCTGTGGCTCTGCTTGACAGGGCCACAGGAAAATAATTTTCTTGGGTGGCGAAAGCCAGGGTACCTTTTTGGCTAGGCTTATATAGGCCCTAGGGCCAATAGCCTAGTACCTACCTACCTATGAACCTGTGAACCTATAACATTTTTGTGACCCTGCATGCTGTATAATAACCCTGATTTATAATTTCTTAGCTTTCTGAATAGCTAACAAACATGTTATGGTTTTACCTCCTTAACCTCAATTTCCAAGTTAACTCAACACAAGTAATTAGTGGAACAATATCAGTTGCTGAGATATTGCCTTCTTTCATTTTTTTCAATTTTTAAAAATAATAAAAATTATGATTTTAAATCTATGAAGAACCACTGTGGTAACTTTGAACAAGTTTAGGGATAAATGCTGCATTATACCAGATTAATGAACTAATAAAATACTTAACCCAAACTTTTAAAGAAAAAAAATGACCTTAAAATAAATGTACAAATAAGATACTCCTTTTGTTTCTGGTCACATAATAACAAGCCATGTCTCACCAATCCATGACCTGTTACTCAATATCTTCAGCACTGACATATTTATTTTTATCTAACTTATTTTGTTCACTGCGCAAGCAAAATGGTCCATATACTCTTTACCACTATGACTGAGGTGACAAAGGCATGACTCAGGTAACAAAGGCATAACTCAGGTGACAAAGGCATGACTCAGGTAACAAAGGCATGACTCAGGTGACAAAGGCATGACTCGGGTAACAAGGGCATGACTCAGGTGACAAAGGCATGACTCAGGTAAAAAAGGCATGACTCAGGTAACAAAGGCATGACTCAGGTGACAAAGGCATGACTCAGGTGACAAAGGTAATGGCAGCAATAAAAATAAATAAAAAAACTCTATTTGCAAACAGGCAAACTTGCTTGTTAACTACTTCAGTCAGTTGACTAAAAATGAAACATCCCAGACCAATAAAGGCAAGAAACAAAGACAACAATAACATTGAAAACAAGAAAAAATCCAAAATTAACTCTTTCTTTCCTTCAAATTAACAATTTATTGCACATAGAGTGAACACTTTCATCTGTTCACATTCAAACTTCTTCAGAATAAGATGCCTGAATATGAACAAATGAAAGCACTCATTCTGTGTGTAATAAAATATTGGCTTAAAGGAACTGCACAGTGCATTTTGGATTTTTTCTTGTTTTTCTTTTGTTTTAATGTCCGGTGCTGAGTGTTTGCCCATTTTGTTAATATTTAGCAATAGCACTGATACAGAATGATCAGAATAAAACCAGAACATGCAAGGCAACTGAATACAATTCAAAAATGTAAAGAAATTATGAATCTAAATATGAAAACTGTAAAATGCAAATACATAGTGAAATGCAGGAAAACAGCATGTAATTACATACAAAACAGAATATTTACAGAGCAGAGAGCATTCAGATTAACATTTCAAGGCCAGACAGAGTAGATCTTAGGGTGTCCTGTACATCACTACTTTGATTGGAGAATGAATGTTCTCCAACAGGTTGTTAATGTACAGGTAATGCCCACTGAAAAATGAGTCTGTTGCTTCAATTCGGCATATTAAGCATTCATGGAGCTTGGACTGTAATGAACTTAATGGCTGCCATTATTTTATGCTCACTAAGCAATGCTTTTGCTGTTTAGTGGCTGTAAAGTTAAAAGATACAGAAATAGAAAAGTGTGTGTGTGAGTGTGTGAGTGTGGGGTTGCATGGATGAAAGTGAGATTCAGACCGATTGAGCCATTATTTTACATTTGCCAAGCAGTGCGTTTGCTGTTTTGAGATTGTAAAATTAAAAGAAACATTAAAAAAGAAGAAAGAAAGAAAGAAAGAAAGAAAGAAAGAAAGAAAGAAAGAAAGAGGGAAGGAAAAGTGTGTGTGTGCGAGTGTGTTTATGTTTCTGTCTGTTGATGTGAGTGTATACATATGAAAGCATAAGTGTGTTTGTATGAGAGAGAGAGAGAGAGAGAGTAAACCTCTCAACTTCTTACCTCAAAAAAATCTGGATAAACCCTAAAAGAAAGAGGGGACAAAGGCTCAAAAATAGGAACAGATTTTAAACATTGCTGTTATAAAATTTAAAAAGTTGCTAAAATAAAAGGATTTGTTTTTGCATGCATTTTCTTACAAGGTCTATATTGCAACACCGAAGTTTCATAACTTTGAGTGTTCTAATATCGACCCGTTTTCAACGAACGCTGAAAATATCGAAGAAACAAAAAAACAAATTTTTTCCTAAGGAAAGAATTTGGTTGTCCATTTCTGCTGCTTTGGTATTTTCAGCTCTGTGGTGGAAAGTTATGGCTCGGGTTCAGGTAAGTGTGCGATTGTGTGGACGTGAGGGTTAGGGCGGGGTAGGTGAGTTAGGGTTAGGGTGCGGGTGAGGTGACTGTGCAACAGTGACGGACCTTAGGGTTAGGGTTTGGGTTAAGGTAAGTGGATAGTTAGTGGTGTATGCATAGTTTAGTCTAGGGTTAGGTGTAAGTGTTTAGGTGTATGTGTGTAGATTGCTATTTGCTTGGTGTGCTTGTGTTGTGTGTATGTGTTTTGGAACAGCAAATTTTTCCCTAGGAAAAAATTTGCTGTTCTGTATGTTCAATGTTTTAAATTTTCAATTGATAGGGTTCGATATTAGAACACTCAAAGTTTTGAAACTTAGGTGTTCTAATATAGATCCTTCTTACAGAAATAAAGTCTGAAACTCAAATGCATGCCATTATTTAGTGGCTTCAATTCCCAATGATTTGCCAGTAAACCACAGATTTTATAAGTAAGGGGCCAAAAATGCAGGTAAATATCTGGACATTTTTTTCAAAAATCTTATATTTTGAGTGTAAAATACTTCCTCCAAAACCATTTACATATACTACAGCTAGCTTGAAACATTAGGCAGAGGAACTATTTTACATCAACAATATAAACAAATAATAATATAGCAATAAAAAAGTAAGAAAAAACACAGCAATTTTACAGACAATTCATTCTGTAAGCAGAAACAATGTCCTCCAGCCAGCCTCAGAACACCCCTGGCATGTGTTTTTTACACAGTAACACACGCCCTGCTACTGCTAGGCATTATTGCTTGTATAATATTAATCTTCTTGCATGAGAAGCCAGATTCAGAAAGATCCCAAATGTGAGTTGGAAGGCTACTGCAAATGGGCCCATTAACACAGTCTTGGAAACATGCTATTCAGATACACATTATCTGCTATGAGGAAAAACCTAATTATTAGCTAATTTGCATGTCACTAAATCACTTGCTGATTATTCCAAGTGCTAGCATGCTCTTGGTTCTTGTAATCACTGTCAGCAGTCCATTGATCTGATATAAAGACGTCCTCCTCATTCACCCCCCCACAAACACAAGCATGTAATCACAAACACAGACACTCACACACACTCACTCACTCACTGACACATCCGCATACCACTAAACTGCCCTGATCAAATAGAGCATCAACAATTTTGTCGCTTATCATATCCATGTACTTGACGCTGATAAATGTAGTCAGTTATGCCAGATATAACAGTTTCATACTTTATATTACTCACTTGCAGCTTCTTGTTGCAAAATATATTTTATTACTTTTTTCAGTGATTTAAAGTAATATTTAAAAAGCATCCACAGTGGCCGTCCTTTAACACCCCCTTTAGCACAACCCTCTTGATGTGTTGCTGCTGTTCACACTCTCTTTGGTGTTTCCCCTTTTTCAATCTTTCCTGTCTCCCCCTTTTCAATATTAAAGTAGCTGACGCAGTGTCTGCATAAGGATACTCTTATATAAAACATTTTAAACCATTTGACTTTTTTTTTAAATTAATAATAAAAGCTGTGCAGTCTGCTTCTTGTCTTAGGTCTTTTACATGTAATTGCACATAGCAGCATCTGTCCACAATATCCAAATACATAAAAAGAAGTACAAAGCATATAGCTTTCATGATTGGTATTTTGTACATACTTAACACTTAACTTTAGGTACTTTACAATTTTGCCAGAAGTCTGTCTGTTTTTAAAAATGCCTTTGCTTTTACTTATTCAGCAGGAATAACCTGCCCTTAGTTTATTTGAATAAATCCATAGCGCTGCTCTTCTCAGATAATTACTATATAGCTGCATAGTCTTGGACTATTAATACTAACCAAAAGATACAAATCACCAGATTTGGATAATATTATTGCAGAAATATAAAAAAAATATTATCCAATGATTTTATTAGTCTGTTAAAAAAGTTTAACTATCTGTTCAAGCAGGGATATTTTTTCTTCCTATAAGGATACACAACAAAGATCATAGACAGTGCTTATCATATAGAGTAATTTCTCTATTAAACACGGATAATAACATTACAAATGCATTAAAATAAAGTATGAATTATTTGATACATAATGATCAAAAGAAGTCCATATCAAATAGACAAACCCAGGATTCCAAGATGGCAATTATTAGTCTAGATATAGGAAAAGTGTTTGATTTAGTTGATTGGATATTCCTGTTTGAATCATTAGAATCCATCCTCAATCCCTTTTCCCATTTTTGCAGATGGGGATGGGGTGTCACTTCAACAGTAACATTCATCTTGAGCCAAGGTTTATACTGCCAGGTAACTAGCCCAGCCACGGTAGCTCATTCATACCACTAACTCACACCTATGGGCAATTTAGAGTGCCTAATCTACCTACTACATGTCTTTGGAATGTGGAAGGACATTAGAGCACCTGGAGGAAACCCACGTGACCACAGGAAGGATATGCAGACTCCACACAGAAGGCACCCCAGCCAAGAATTGAACTGGAGAACCTCTCACTGTGAGATGACAATGCTAACTGTTGCACCACCGCGGATGCAATGAATCAAATGATTCATGATTTGAATCATTGGACTGTCATTTTTTTCACATTATTCAAAAAAATATATAAGGATTATAAACCATATGTTGAAACTGGTTCCTTGCTTTCCCAAAGATTTAAATAAACAAAACAAAGCTGTCCACTTTTTCCCCTAATCTTTGCTTTAGTAATCAAACAATTTGCAATTTATATGAATAACAATGATAAATCACATGGCATAAAGATATGTCTCTATAAAATTTAACTATTTGCAGGTGATATTTTATTCACTGTTAAAGATACATAGAAGTTATTGTTATAAATAAATAATTTAGCTGCATTGTTTAAGAAAACTCAAAAAGATTTAATAATAATAAGAAAGAACTTTTAACAATAAATCAGAATTTATTTAGAATTTAGATAGAGGCTAAGAAGATATAACTTAACTTCATCTGAAAGAGTATTAAATATTTAGTAATACACATTTTAGATAATAAAGATTCAATTATAAAATAAAATTGCAGTAGCATTATATATAAAATTAAAATAATAAAAATAAATTGAATAATTTATTTTGTTTTAAATACAGATCAACATTTATAAAAATATATTAGTAGCAAATATTTCAAACATTGTTCAGTCAACTGCTCTCCTTCGAGAAAAGAAAAACTGAATAAATAAATTAGATACTTCTAAAGCTTTTAAGGCATCCACCAAACCCTAGAACTGCTTATATGAATAACATTAGACCATGGGATAGTAGAGTAGTAGCTTTCCCAGTATAAAAAGTTATGCAATGGATCTGATTTTTAAAACAATTGTATACTGGTTAGATAATTATTATGAAGCTCAGTGGAAATCCAGTCATGTTATTACTTGTGATAACTCAGAGTTGGTTTCATCTTCTTAAGACATTATAAGCAATAGAATGTTATGTATCATACAATTATTTTAATGGTTCCATTAACAGATTAACACATTCTAAATATGTTAACATTGCATTAAATATATTTACAAATTATAGATATAAATGATATTATTAAAATGGCTTTTTACTATCCTATATGTAATACAGCTGGATTTATTAAAAGTAATATTCCGGTATTGAGGTATTAAATTTAAAATACAAGAATCTTAAATAATAGTCCAATTTTTTGAATGGAGTAAACATATTATCAACTGTTAATGAGCAACTTTGACTTGGAAAATATCAGCTGGGTTTTTAATATAACAAGGAAACATAAAAATATGAAGTTTCATGACAAACAATGAGAAAACAATTTATCCAAAAATATTGAAATATTTTCTATAGTTATAACTAGTTGTAGAGATATAAACAGAGTGAAATATAACAGCCTCCTTAACTTATTCTCAAGCACTCAGCCTCCCTAACTTCTTCTCCTTCCTATTTCCTCTTGCAACACACTTGCCTACCTAAAATCCCTACTCAATTTCTCCCCTACCTATATAATCTTACTTTTCCTTCTCAATCTAAACATACTTCTACTCTCATATCACCCCTATCTACTACTTATTACTGTAACTCTTTTAATCAGTACTTCCAAACTATGCTGCATTACCTCCATAATCCAATATCTAAATCAATGTTTATAATTAGTTTGTTACTGATAAACCCAAGTATAAACCTGCAATGTCTTGTCTGTATTTTACTTGTTTGTGTTTAATACTATTTTTATTGAAGACCCATTTTAATCTTGTCAGTATTCAATATAAATTCTATTTTGAACATTATTAATATGTTCCTAACAACTGTTACCCAGAACTTTAATCCAAATTCTTGATTTGGTACCATAAGTACTATATTGTATAAATAAATGTGGAGGTTTTCTCCCAGGTCCTCTGCTGAAAAAGGGCTATCAGCTGAATTGGAGAAACCCGTTCAACAAATGTAAAATAAAATTGAAAAAATAAATAAAATAAAATAAAATTTATCCCATCCAAACTATACAAATTAGTATTAGACCTAGAAGTCACTGTTAACAATAGACATCATGATTTTATTAAAATATATTATTCAAATGAGATTGATAATGATAGTAGTAAAGAGTTGATTCTAAAATCTGTACATTTAACAATAACCACTATTTTTCAAAAGCTTTACATGGAAATGTTTACTTAGAACTTATATTGCATCCTTTAAAATCAGTATCATTTCTAACATGAATGAAATTACTTGTTGGAGACAAAGTTGAGAGGATGTGGAATTCAATGAAGAAAGTCTCTTCCATTCTGGAAGATTGTTGACCACTTTACAGAAGATTTGATTAATGAGGTTTGGTATGATTTTACCAATGGACTTTTATGATTGCATATTTCTTGCCTGGCAAGGTTACATAGCTGGGTGTAACACTGTCTGCTTGTAGTGGTAGGAAGTGCTTTTCAAAAATGCCATTCCTTGTCTTTGAGTTGTAGAAGAACTTTAGGATCATAGGTTAACCATTTGTTAGTTTTAGGTTTGCATTCACTTTGGATTACTGGGAAGCAGGGGTTTTGCAGGTCATTCAATACAGAGGTCAAGCAGCAGTATTAAGGTCAGATGAATTCAAAACTGGCAACCAGTCAATTAATGAGGGTATGCATTTAAGTTCTTATTCTCTGATTTATTACAGAAAGGTATGAGCTTTGAGGGGGTATGCTTACATATGGATAATGGATATGAAAAACTAATAGGGCAGTGGTCACTGAAAGGTGGTAGAAGGATGGTGATGTTTGAGATAAGAGAAGGTTTGTTAGTTAATATGATATCTAGAAGGGAGTGGTGAGATGTGTTCAGGTTGGGTCTAGTAGGTTGAGATATTTTTATTTATTTATTTTACATTTGTTGACTGGGATAGTCTAACTGAGCTTGGACCCTTTTTCAGTGGAGGCCCAGGGAGAAAATCTCCACCGTACAGTTATACAAGTAAACATTCATATGATTGTAGCAAATACAAAAATACATTAAAAAGTTTATACAATAAAAAGTGTAAACAGCAGTTCAATTACATTACAAGTATGAGATTCCAGTAAAGAGGCATTTTAACTAGCTAACAAGTACTGAGGTAACAACATAATTGGCAGAAAATGCATAAGAATTGTCATTGGTAGTCTATTATGAAATTCCTAGCAGTTTGTTTGATATGTTACAGTGAGAGTGCTGGGTAGCCTTGAAAAGGTAGTAGAAAAAGACTACAATTGGCAGAATTACAAAAAGCTAGGAATAGGAGGGCTATAGGGAGCAGTAGTTGATAATCACTGTAAAAGACAGGAGGTTAGTTTAGAAAGCATAGTTGGAAGAAAGGAAGTGGGAAAGAAAAGTGAGAAAGGAAAAGATAATGAAGCAAAGAGGGAAGGTTTCAGGTGGGATGATTGCAGTGACAGGTCCAGTTACAGTATAGGCAATTTTGGAGAGTTTTCTTGAATTCCTTAGCATGGGTAACATTTCTGAGGGTTGTAGGGAGTTATTCCATATGAGAGTGGGAAAGTAGCTGTAGAGTTTCTGACCACTAATTTTTTTAGGTTTATAAATCTGTAAGAGACGTTGGTCTGAGCTTTAGAGGGAGAGTGGTGGGTTAAAGAGGAGAATGTGATTATATCCTAGGGCAGGAGGAGCGCTTGCTCAGGATAGAGTGGATGAATGTTAGTCGAGTAAATAAGAGTTGGTAGGAAACTCTAGCCAGCCAAGTGTTTGGAGGGCAAGACAGTGGTGTGATTTTGTAGGCAGATTGGCTGCAAATCTATCTACTTTGTTGCAGATGGTTTCTAGTTTGGAAAGTAGAGAGGACTGTAAGTTAGTTAGTATTTGATAGCTGTTGAGGAGGTTAGGGAGAAGATAAGTTTGGGCAAGTAATATTCTGGAGTTGGGGGCAAGGAACCTGTTCCATTCTCACAGCACTGTGAGAGGCATAGTACAGCTAAACGGACAGTGTAACACTTTAATAAAATTCAATAAGCAAATGAATCAGGGTTTCTTGTAGCATTACTGAGATTTCTTAACTTTAATACCTTTTTTTTGTAAAACTGCAACACAATACAAATAGCAACATATCAGAATATATGCTATATACAGCACTTCTAAATACTAAGAATTACAACATACAAATTACGTGCAGGAGATGTGAATGCCAGGGCCTTGGAAAAGAAGATCATGACTGCACTTCATGAGGGCTAGAAAGGAAGCTGCTTTCTGACTGAGTTACATCCCTTCCGGAGGCTTGCTATAATGCTGTAAAACAAGTTAATCTAACTGTTATAAATAAAAGGCTACTAGATGGCAGCAACAGATCAAAACTGCTCAAACTGTACAACTATGATATAAACTGCCTGAATTGCTATGAAGGGCAGAATAGAACCTTTTGTTCCTATACAGTAGGCCAAGCTTTTGATGGGTATTCTAGATGTTGTGATGTACATGAAGGTCGAATTTAAGTTGGTCATTGATGATTACTCTGAGGAGCTTAGTGTGGGGTTCAACTGAGATTGTAGTGTTATTAAGCGAAGAGATTGTGAATGAGGATTTAAGATAGTTGAGAAGTTTGGGTAGGAAGAGAAGAAGCTTTGTGTTTTTAGGGTTTACCTATGAATTAGGTACATACCTTTCAACCTTTTAAATCAAGAAATCTGGACAAAGCCAAAATAATTGGGGACAAAGGATGAAAAATAAGGAAGAATTTTTAAATATTGCCCGTATAGACTTAGCAAGTTGCTAGAATAAAATGTGTATTACCTTGCATTTTCAAAAGGATATGAAGTCTGAAACTCAAATGTCTAAGTATTTAGTGAATTCATTCCTCACTGATTTGCCAGAAAACTACAAAAGTTATGAAGAACAAACCTAAAATATTAGGCAAAAATCCTGACATTCTCTGAAAATTGGAAAGTTGAGAGGTGTGTTTGGGTGAGGCTGAACTGCATTACAAGATGATTTAGGTGATTAGAAATGAGACAGAACAGGCTGAGATTGAAGTCTCCAAGTATGATGAGATTTTGGATGTTAGTTCTGGAGGAAGTTATTTCTTTTAATAGGTTATTTAGTTTGGGGAGCGAGGAAAGAGGTGGTAGATATGCTTTAGTGAGATGTAGTATGGTATTCCTGTAGGAGGGGAATGGATATATAGCTAATTAAAATAATTATTTGTGTTAGTCTTTCTTTGAATAAGTAGTTGGACATTTAAGTAAGTATTAAATAAAGGGAGAGTTGCAGTTCCTTGTCTTGTGCCTGGTTTGGGGAGAAAAAAATAGTTATAACCAGGGAAAAATTAGCTAAAGAAGGATTGTTAAGCCTTAAACCCAAGATTCTGTGACAGCAACTAAACTGGGCGTATATAAGGAAATGAGGGCATTAATGTGGTAAATTTTGTTTGTTATACTTTGTGCATTGCTTAAGTTATGGGAGAGTGCAGATGGACCTGGGTAAGCTATGATATTACTTCAAAGAAGCAGTAAGAGTAAAATTGGTGAAAGTTTATATAGATGTTTGGACAGGTGCAGGAGCAGATTATTAAATGATAAATTAATGGGTGTGTATATATACTAGTTTATATATATATATGTCTACTTTAAATGGTCGACTCTTCAGAAAGTTGACGTGCATATGGCCGAGACCATATGATCGATTTTTGAAAAGCTGATCATGTAAAATAAACACATAACACACAACAAACACTTACCTTTCAACTGTTAGCAGGGGGCAAGCCCCCCAGCACCTCCTGTGGGGGGCTCCACCCCCCCAACACCCACTGTAACTTAAATATACCAACTCCGAGATCGCAATACAGTGCGGAAGAGGACATTTTCCCATACCGCGCTGTACGGAGATAGTGGTTCCCCATGGTCGGCTTTTCGAAAGTCGATCTTATAGCCTCGGCAATATTAAAGTCGACTTTCTGAAAAGTCGACCTTGTGATGAAGGGGGCCCATATATATATATATATATATATATATATATATATATATATATATATAGGGTCTATGTTATAACAGTCAATGATCAAAAGATTGAATGCTGCTATATCAACCACAAAAGAATTAAAACAAAAAAGAGCGAACAGCCAGAACAGTGAATTTTTTCCCAGGGAAAAAAATTTGCTGTTCCCAAAAAAAAAAAAAAAAAACACTAAACACTATTTTAAGTGGGGGGCTTCACCCCCCCCCTACTTAAATATACCAACTCCGAGATCACACTACTGTGCTGAAAACAGCAAAGTGACGGAAGTGGCCAAGCAACTTCTTTCCCAGGAAAAGCATTTGCTTAAAAGCCACTTCATCATGTTGCGTTTTCAACATTTACAATTTGACGCATTCGACATAATGCATCTTCGTTCTTCTTACAGGAACCCTATATATATATATATATATATATATATATATATATATATATATATATATAAATATATATATATATATATATATATATATGTGTGTGTGTGTGTGTGTGTGTGTGTGTGTATATATATATGTGTGTGTGTGTGTGTGTGTGTGTGTGTGTGTGTGTGTGTGTGTGTGTGTGTGTGTGTGTGTGTGTGTGAATTAATTAACTGAAGTAGTTAGAGTGATATGGTAGGATATGGTAACAGAGGGAAGATGGAAAATATGTATGGGATGCTTAAGTTTGAATGAACAGAATATAGCATGGTAGTACTAAAATGAACTGTTTGAAGTAAGAGAGCACTTGTCAAAGTGAATGAGTACTATGGTAGATATTGTTTGGAGGGTACTAGTGGGTGTTAGCAGGAGGAGCAAAAGTAGGTAGTCAAGAAAAAATGTGGAGTAATTTCTGTGGTAAAGAAAAAAGTACACAATGTTATATGTTACAGTTGGAAGGAAGATAAAGCTAGTTACGAAGAATGCTAGTAGTTGCTTGAGTTTGAGAGTGGCCGCTGGGATATGTGTTTTTAAGGAAGTGGTATTATGCTGGAAGAAGATGGTGTGGAAAGGAGGAAATAAATGTAAGTGGGTGTGGGAGAGGAGCAAAGTGAGCCAGAAATCACATGGAGTGTGTCAGTCAGCCTGCATGCCATCAGTAAGAATGTATTGTAAACTGATATGTAAGGCCAGCTTTATGTTCCAGCAAAAATAACAGAAAAAATATTTTTAAGTATTAAAAAAACAATATTACTAACTAGAGTTAATTGATTAAATCAGAATGGACGGGGACACAGCTGATTTAATTGAGTAATTATAAATAGTTTTATTTAAGCCCATAAATGTTCCAAACACTTGAGAAGTTGACAGGAAAATCGATGCAGAGTAAAATTTCACTTGCAGTTTAGTAAGCCTTGGCAAGGTCAGGCAGTTAATAAACTGTTTAGAACTTCCAATTACATTTGAATCTGTACAACAGAAGGGCAGCAAGTACCTTGTGCAGTTATTTAATTATTTGTTAACTCTGACAAATACTGTACTTGCTCCTTTCGAGTGTATAATACAGAAAAGTTCCAGAATTATTCAGGATACAATGGGTTTGCAGTAACACAAGGAAAGCCTCAAATTCAAACAGGGTTTGGCCAGTCTGTAATACAGATCAAATCAATAGTTATAACTAGGAAAGTATAACAATTGAAAAAATTATCACAACTATTACCTAAAACAGTAATCAAAACTAATTATCAGACTTATATCAAAAGGGAGATACAAGCAGATAACAAAATGTGTGCGTGTGGTGGGGCACAGGGGAAAATTAGTGAGAACGTTTTCAGTTAATACAAAGGACAAAAAATAAGTAGAATAGAATGAGAGAGAGAGATATTGAAAGACAGTGGAGTAAGGAAATGTTCTATACCCAAAAATTAAATCATCACAAAAATAGTCAAGCAATAATGCCACAGCAGCTAGGAAAGAGGTTTGTTTAGAGCACAAAGGTTTATTAAAGCAGTTGCAACAGTTCCATTAGCAAAGTAGAAAATGCATTATCTATAAATACATATTACTAAAGAGGCTGAGACAACATATGTAGCAATACTGTAACGTAAAAGGAAAAGTCTAGTGTTTCCTTTTAAGTTGCACTTACTTCTTTAAGAATATACAGACACTTGGCTGAGTTACTGCCAGCAGGTTTGTACAATTTAATACAAAAAGATGGTCAAATATAGTCCAAGCAGACAGTGTTTGACATTAGAAAAAGTGAACTTGGTGTTGGTAATGGGCACAGAATCAACCTCAGGGAAGGAATACCTGGAAGGAGAAAATGAAAAATGTCCCTAAGAAATAAATCCGCATAGATGTACCACTGCAGAGTGTTTCCCAGCTGTATAAGTCTAAACTAAAGGTACTTACAGTATTTTTGGTTAAATATTACACATTTGCATAAACTGCATTTTTTATTTGCAAAACAGAATATTCACACAGAATTCATCAAGGTAAATATTTCATGGCTGAACAGAGCAGATCTTAAATAAGAACAGTACTGAACTTCTTACTTGATGTATCAAACAGGAGAGTAGTTCAGAATAAAGAAAAATCAATTCTGCATTGCCTCAAACAATGGATTTTTAATGAGCCTGTGATAATGTGAGGTACTACCAGCTAAGAAGTAAGGCAGTGGATGTGTAACATATGCCAGCATAGCTACCCGGAGTTTTGTAAAGAACTATATTTCATTTGTATAACAAACTGATTTGTACAGGAGCTTGTGTTGAAAATGCATTTGTAAAGCTGCTTGTGTTTAAATGTACCAACAGTGGGCCCTGCTGGACAGAAAAGGAAAATGCACATATGACAGACTGTATTGTCACTGTTGAAATGAATATATTCTAACAGAGGATACTGGAAAAGAAGAGATTAATCTCAGTGCAGCTAACCTTGAAAAGTAATCTGAAATTAAATTACATTGTTTAGACCAAAAAGATTGTATCTTACAGTTCTTATTGCAGCCAGAGACAACATGTCTGTGAAAACCAGGACTAGGAAACCTACTGTGTTGTCCTTGGGGTGAACTAATTGCTACCATGGAAGGATGGAAGTTTTTGAAATGGTTTTATAGCTTCCAGATGCTATAAATAATTTTAGCAAAGCTGTATGTGTGTGTTTTATGACACATATGTGCTAGATTCTGTTTCAGTTTCTAGTGAAGAGGGCAATGTGGTAACCAGACATCAGATGATCAGATGTATGTAATGTCATTCTTTAATCCAGTACTGAAATGATGTTTTAATACTAGATGAGATAGAAGTCTCAGGGCCGTCTGTTTTCGAAACTTGACAAAGAAGGACCACTCACTAACTTCATCTTGCCTTGCTTTAGTAAGTGAACTAGTGACCCTGCTCCAAGTAGACACACACACACACACACACACACACACACACACACACACACACACACACACACACACACACACACACACACATACACACACAAACACACACACACACCTCTGGTAAAGGCTGGTACAGATTTTCCAGCTATGCCCCTCTGGGCAGACTATAAGGTAGATACTGCCACCAGAACAATCGGTCAGAAAAATATAGTGAAATTAGTTAAATATTGTTTTTCTGTATCTGTGTGAACGTTTTCATCTGTGTTATTTTTATTATTAAATATATTTAAATTTTTCATTGTAGCTGGTCTTTTAGAGAATATTTTCACCCTTGAGTGTACTTATATTTAATTGGTGACATTGTGGTCACTCCTGAAATCCTTGTTGCATTGGTTAAATACTACCATTTATATTAGTATTAATTTTACTCAGTATAATTGGCTTTGGAGTGTTCTGGTGGCAGTATATAATATATAATATATAATATATAATAATGTAAATGCACTCTTTCCAATAGGTGCTGGTGGGATCTTTTCATCCACTTGAGCTACAACCAGTTCAGGCAGATGGGGCCTTCAATTAATATCTCATTAGGAGGATGCTATGCTCAGGAGTGCAACAGCTCTTTATGGTGCACTGCAGTGTGAACAATCAATCTACTTGGTGTTGGAATAGAACTTTCAGCCTTCTGCACCAAAGCAAGTGTATCATCTATTGTGTTCACTGCCTGAAAATGTCACTGTATCTCACTTTATAAATCTCTACATAGATATAGATATGGATACATGCTACTTAAATATACCAACTCCAAGATCACACTACAGTGGGGAAAATGGCAAATTCTGAGTTCCATGCTATATGGCGATCTCCATAGAAAGTGTTTGGAGTTCCAAATTTTGGCCATATGGTCTCAGCCATATGGTCTTTGGAGTTTTAGAACTTCAGTCGACAGTGCATGTAGTAATATATGTATCGACAAAAAAAGAAACAAAAAAAAAACACACACAGTGTCTTACAAAAATTTGAGTTTATTTAGCAGACCATCATTCAAATATTGTAGGCAGCAAACCCTGTTTTTCTCCTAACACCAGGAGCTTCATCAGTGCATATAACTATGAGCCCCACTTTCAAATTTACAGATAAAAAGGTGGGGAATTCCAAAACTGAAAGGAGATAAATTTAAATGGATACAGTACAAATATATAAATATTTAAAATATGTATGGTAATGCAAAAATATAATAAATACATAAAGAATGATAACCAGTTGAAAGCAGAACATATAAATATATAAGTACACATATTATATTTTAGCAACAGCATATATATGAATTATATAATTTCATTTAAACCCTTTTCCTGACTAGCATATAATAAAATAATCCATTTTTTCCTTCTTATGTAAAATATGTAATTTAAAAAAATTATTGGTACCGTGGTAGCATTGTTACCTCACAGCAAGAGGTTCTCCTGTTCGATTCACGGCTGGAGTGCCTTCTGTGTGGAGTCTGCATGTCCTCCCCGCGGTCGAGTGGCCTTCGAAAGACATGCATGAATGGGCATGCCTTCGCTGAAGGTTGGGCATCAGGCTGGCAACTCGGCACCATAAAAATCGACTGTCAATCATTAGCAGACCGGAGTTCCGCTGTGGCGACCCCTAACCGGGAAAAGCCAAAAAGACAAACAATTAGGAGATGATGAAGCCACCCTGTCAGTTCCTATAAATCTAAAAATTGTGCCTAGGTATTCTATTTTGTGTCTAACTAAAGTAGTTATGTCCCTAGTGCATCTAAAATCACTGGTATGTAATAACATTCAATAGAAAAAAGTAATTAATTCATAGATCTTATAAACTTTGGACATATTCATGGATGTAAGTCTCCAGTTTGGTCATTATGGAAAAACATGCACATTTGCCACAGAATGAATATTCAACTAATCTATTACCAAATAATGTTTGCTTACAATCTTTCTTACGTGGATTTTTAAAACTCCAGAGATGCATATGCATTTGTCACTTTTGTATTAAAGAAATAGCCATTGTCAAAATGGACCAAATTTATCAATCTCTGAACTGATTATGTGTATATTACCACCAAAACTAGTAATTAAATGTATTGATTGATTTTGTTTGTTATTATATTGTTCCACATTAGACCTATGTTTTAACAAATCAGTTCTAGAAAAACTGTCAACCCTCTTTTGCCTGTATTACAACCTCCATATCATACTGTTGTGCTGTAAACTGCTTAGATAAGTTCTCACATTATGCAAAAAATATGATTCAACACTACAAATGTATTACTTCTTAAAAGCTGAAATGTTGAAGGGCCTCAATTGTATAGTCATTATGCGACCATAGTATATCGCCACACTCTTTATTAACCTTTGTCACCACCAGATCATATTTCTTTTTTTAAATACAAGGCCTTTCTTTCATCCTTACTTAATTACTGCCAATGCTTCTACACATTCTGCTTGGAGAAGCATATAATTCCCTCATAATAGACTGTTCAAAACCTTTGACAGCTGCGTGATAAGGTGGTTGAAAGTAGATTTAAAAAATACAATAACCTTCAACTTGATTATTAATAATATCCTCGCCCTTTCAAAGAAAGAACTATTAGAGGTTTAACTTTCTACCAAATTCCTTTATATCCTAATATCATCTAGGATGACAGTATTAGTAAGAATAAAACCTAATCCTTTGTTTAACAAAGAAATCACATGACTATCAAATTCAATGCTGGAAAAATTAACAACTAAATAATTCACAGATTGTTCAATATTTCCTGGAAGTTCATCAATATTTTTGCTTCCTCTGTTGTAGGATCCATGAGTGCTGCTGTTCTTGCAGCTACCACATTTTTATTTTGATTTGGATTATTGCTTCCCAAAAAGGTTTGCTTTGACTATGGACTATGGAGAAAGATCTAAATTTGTGTCAGTGCTGGACACAACAGATGTGTCTGAAGAGACATCAAAGATTTTTTATGCTTGATCTAGATCTATTATGAGGGAAACCTGGTTTGCTGCTTGCAATATTTGGATGGTAGTCTGTTAAATAAATTCTGATTAATGTATAGTACTGTCTTTTTTATATGTGTATGTGTGCGTGTGTGTGTGTGTGTGTGTGTGTGTGTGTGTGTGTGTGTGTGTGTGTGTGTCCAAAAACGGAATACCTCCTGCATCACCTCTGAAAACTCCCTGGAGCTTGCCTGCTAGATTGAGCTATAGAACTCCTGAAGACTGCCCTTAAAGTTAACTTTTTGAATGTAGGTAGCCTTAAACCATTTACTGTGTCTGTACTACCTACTTAGTAATACATTTACTTTTGTCTAACTTCCCTTGTAAGTGATTCAGCAGCCTACCGTGGACCACATGGGCATACTCTCTCCCCCCAAGTCACCTTAGTCCCAGATACTTTCACAACGAAAGTTGTAATTTACCTGCTCACCATTGCTGCCTGCTTTCTTCATTCTCACCACTAGGTGACAGCACCCACTAACCAAATGCCGGTGCAACTGTAATGTTACCTGGCTTCCCTCCTATTAAACTGACTACTTAACTTAAGAGCCTGTATTTTATTTTTTCTCTCTCTGTCAACAATCTGTTTTTTTTCACCCCCTGTGCAACATTAACTATTCAACTTAAAACATCTCTTACATCCCTACAAAGTACTCATCCTTATCTGGTTCTACATCTACCATACCTGCTAACCTTTCTATATCATCAGCAGTAGTAGCTTATACTTTTTTGCTGTTAATCTCTCTTCTTTTGGTCTTCCCCGCTCCATTCTCCCTGCGGGCTCACTCTGCTCCCCTACCCTACCCCCAATTCCCACCCACCCCCACTACCTCTAGATTTATACCCACTTAGCCACTCCTACTTCCTCTCCAACCACTAAACACCCCCTCATCTTCCTATCCCCTCCCCCATACATAACACACTTGCATCACATTTCTCCCTTCTCCTTACTCAACACCTACATAGCCTATCAAAACCCCAACATGTTTGTAAAATATTCATCCCTCTCAATTCAACAACTACTCCTTCTCAACCTTACCTACATCTACTATCTTACCCAGCCTAATCTCATCACCCACACCCCACTCCTACACACAACCTACCCTCCCCACACATCACAAACCTACTATTACAACTCCATCTCTCCTGAACTATATCCCATCAACCACAATCTATGTTTTCATTACAAACGAATCCCTCCTCATAAAACCTCAACACCCACTCTCCCCTCCATATCCTCCACTAATCTTTCAACTCACACCTCCAAGCAAAACAATCCAAATACCTCTGCTACTTAACTCAACTTCTAACTTCCATACTTTTATCTGGCGATATACACCCCAACCCAGGCCCAACCCCCTCTTCCTCAATGTCTAAATCCATCCTATTTGCATCTCTTAATGCACAAAACTTACCTAACAAAATTCCAAATCTACATGCCTGGCTACTCCATAACAAACCAGACATCCTAGCCATTTCTGAAACCTGGCTAAAACCCATATAAAAATGTAGAGATAGTACCACCCAATTACTCTATCATCAGAACAGACAGAACCCATAGAAAGGGTGGTGGAGTAGCTCTACTCTACTCATCCTCCCTATGCATAACACTTTATAATAAAGTAATTCCCCAGTTCGCTAATGCTGAATTAATACTTGCCCATCTTCAGCTAAACAAACACAAATATATATACATAGCCTCCCCTTACATACCCTCTGGAGACAATATCCCAATACTCGAATAGATCCTCTCCTGGCTTTCAACTAATATCTGTAATGAAACTATAATCATGGGAGACACCAACATTAACTGGTCCTCCATTCAATCCCCTACTCACACCCTCAACATCAACCTATATAACTACTCTCAACTCATCAACTCCATAACTAGACCATGCAAAGACTTCACTAGTGGCAACATCTTAGACTGGATTCTAGTCTCCCACCCTCACTACTACCCCAATAGTGGAACCCTTCCTGACTCCCTCAGCGACCACCTTCCCATCTTCGCTAGATGTCTTCCTTCTCCCTTACAAGTTACTCATAATTACATCACTACCCAATGCCATAGAAACTTTAACCCAGAAACTTTCTCTGACTCCCTAAAATCACTTAACTGGTACCCCTTAAAAACTCTACCCCTTGAAAATGCAATCACTCACTTTAATACTACCTTCCTAAATATTCTAGATACTCATGCTCCCTTAATAACCAAAAGAATAAAATGGAAATCCACTCCCTGGTTAACTAAAAACATGCTAACCAACATGTGACTTAAAGACAAAGCCTGGACACAATACCAGAGGAATAAATCTACATCTACCCTCATTGAATACAAAACTCTTTGTAACTCAGTTAAAAAGCTTATCTCAGCAGACTGTTGAAACTACTTCACCCAACTTCAAAGCAACCACAAAACCAACCCACAAAAGTTCTGGAGAGGTATAACTACCCTCTTAAAATCTGGTACTACAGAAAACCCAATCCCTTGCCCAAATGTACAAGACACCAATCTTGCTACCCAATGCAACTCTTTATTCATTGATTCTATTTCCAAACGTACCTCTTCTTTTTCAAATAACAATCCACCTCCTCCCTCCACTTTTCCTCACCCATCTCCCCCTCCAGCTTCTTTCTCTCATTCCCCACCCTCTCAACCGCCACCATTCTACATTAAAGCTTTTCCTACTTCTACCATAAAAAAACTCCTGCAGAAACTAAAACCATGCACCAATGCCCCTGATAACATTCCCTCATACTTCCTCAGCATATCTGCCAAAGCCATTGCCCTCCCTATCAGTATCCTAATCAACCGCTCTATCCAAGAAGGTATTGTTCCTGAAATCTGGAAAAAAGCTTACATCATTCCCCTGCATAGAGGTGGAACTAATTCTAATATTACCAATTTCCGTCCCATCACCATCCTCTCTCCCATTTCAAAAGTCCTAGAGAAATGTATCCATCTTCAACTCCTTCCCCATGTCTTGGACAACAACCTATTAACTCCTACCCAGCATGGATTCAGACCCCATCATAGCACTATGACAGCCCTTCTATCCTTCCTAGAAACTGTGAATAAAGGTAGAGATTCTGGCCTCACTGTATCTACCATCCTACTCGATCTCTCTAAGGCCTTTGACACTATCTCTCATAACCTACGTCTTACTAAGCTATCTAACCTAAACCTTTCACCATCATCCCTTAGTTGGTTTACCAGCTATCTCTCCAATAGGCAACAAGCTGTCAAGTGGAAGAAAGCCACCTCCTCCTTTCTCAACACCCCCACAGGTGTCCCACAAGGTTCTATATTGGGCCCCCTCCTCTTCAATATTTTCATTAATGACTTTTTCCACTCTATCCCTCTTGCAAACATTATTCAATATGCAGATGATTCCACAATCATCTGTGCTGCCTCATCCATCCCAACTCTTTTAAAGCTTACTCAAGATGCCTTCTCCACCACAGAACAGTTGATGAAAGACAACCATCTAACACTCAATGTTGCTAAAACTAAACTTATGATATTTACTCCCTCTAAAACTAATAACTTTGATAGAAATGTATTCTCCATCACCAGCCAAAATAACACACCTCTTGAGCCAGTATCTGAAACCAAACTACTAGGAGTCCAAATCGATGACAAGCTTAAATTCAACTCCCATCTACTACTAAACATAAAAAAAACCCACCAAAAACTTGGCATGCTCTACCGACACAATCGGTTCCTCACCTCAACTACTAAGCTTACTCTCTCTCTCTACTACAGTTCTCCTTCCCTCCCTTCTCCATGATGCCCCTCTTCTAACAAACCTACAATCATCTCTCAAAACCAAACTGTCCTCTTGCTACAATAAAATAGCCAGATTCTCCACCAGCAACAAATCATCAACCCATCACTGTGAACCTCTCCACAAACTCAACTGGCTAGAACTTCCCAACTACCTCTCCTATACTCAGCTCACCTATGCTCATAAACTCATATTCCAGCCATACCTCTGTCCATCCCTCTCAACTACCTTTAAAATTTACCACACACAAAGACTTCTAACATCAAACAATTAAAACCTTATTGAAGTTTACAGACCCCTCCACCCCCCAGGACAAAACCTCCTGTCTTTCTCACTAGCATGCCTATGGAACTCCCTTCCCCCCTCCATTCATACAATTGCTAGCCTCTCATCCTTTAAAAAAATCACTCCACTCTCATCTAACATCCACATGGGAATGCTCCTGCTCCCATCCCTCATAACCTACTCTCAACTTCCAACTCTTTTTTTCTCTTTTCCTTCTCACAAATCCCAGATAGCAAATTCATGCTTGCTTGTAGTATACAACTCCTTACTTGTACCTAGCAATTTCTTAGCCTACTGCATCTAACTACCTATCCTTAATCCCACTTTCTTGATATTTTTGCCTTTATTACTTTTGATTGAAATATGTTTGATCTGTCTTATAACCAGAAATTGTACAGTGTTAATCTCTGTAATCTTCATGTAATCTATGTGTGGAACTTAATCTTTGTATAATCTGTATGTGGAGCTTTTCTCCCCAGGACTCCATTGAAAATGGGTTCTTTAGGCCCAATGGACTATCCTGGTTAAACAACTGCAAATAAATAAATAAAGATATATATATATATATATATATATATATATATATATATATATATATATATATATATATATATGTGTGTGTGTGTGTGTGTGTGTGTGTGTGTGTGTGTGTATCTGATGTTCCATTCAAATATTATTAACTTGTCCCAATCCCTTCAATAAATACATATCACATCAAATGACATTTGACAACCTTTAGTAAACTTCCATAACCATAACTTTATTGACCAATATTTTAATTAAGCAGCATTCTTACGCCCGCTCACTTATTTTACTTATCAAACAGTGTCCCATCATTCGCTTACATTTCCCACTTATTAAATTAAACATCCAACAAAATAAGCAGCATCCTTACCTCCACTCACTCACTTACTTTTATTATCAAGCAGAGTCCAGTCACTCACTTTCATTTCACAGTTCATGAAATGAGCATTCAACCCCAGAGGGGAACAGAAGAGGGACAAGTTTGCCCCTCTTTTCCGCCTGCTCAAACTTATAAATAGTGACACAATCCCCAATATTCAAAAAAAAAAAAAATGGAGGAAGGGCATGTAGCAAGTTCATGACAAAATGTGATTTCTTACCCCATTACACTCACATAAGACCAATTAAGCCCGTCACTACACTTACCTCATTTCCTCCCTATCCTCCTTCTTTCCCATTTAACCCCATGATTCCCTCCACAACTTAACTTTCTTCCCCTAACCTCTTATTCCCATTACTATTTCTACCTAATCCCCCCACCTGAAGATGTCCCTGGACAAATTTTGTTTGTTACCAAACCTCATTTGTCCTGGTCCCCTTTAATAAACACACATCACACCAAATGACATTTGACGACCTTTATTAAACTTCCATAACCATAATTTTATTGACCAATATTTTAATTTACTAATCACAGCATAAACATCATATAGCTGTTAACCAAGGCAGCATGACCTTGCTGACCCTGATCAATCACAGCATAAACCTCCATGTACCCACGTATCTGATAACTAGAGCAGCTTGACCTCACTCACCCTGACCAAATAAGCAGCATCCTTACCCTCGCTCACTTATTTTACTTACCAAGCAGTGTCACCTTGCTCAATTACATTTCCCATTTATTGAATTAAACATCCAACCAAATAAGCTGCGTCCGTACCTCCACTTGCTTACTTTTACTTATCAAGCAGTGTCCGTCCTCTCGCTCACTTTCATTTCCCAATTCATTAACATGAACATCCAACTCCAGAGGGGGAACAGAAGAGGGACAAGCTTAGCCCTCTTCTCTGTCCACCAGCCTGACCAGGCTGTTCCACCTCCTTCATACTAAAATTGCAACCAAAACCTTCCAAAACAAACTGAACTGTGCATAAAAATGGGTTGAAGGCAAATATCATTTGGTGTACTCCATCCTCACTGAAGCAAATTGGATCCCTCTCATAAATATTCCAAAGCTGTATAATATGATGACCAAAATGAGAATTCCTTTTCAAACAGATCAGTTTAATAATAATCAAACTACTGTACCCACTATTATAAAACAAAAATGTCTGATGATCAACATAGTATCCACTGACCAATGCACCACCCTCACAGTCAATCCAATACATCCATAAATGAAATACTCCCCAGTTTATAACTTATTAAACTACCATCTACCAACACCAAACCTCAAAACAAAACATATCTTGCCAGTACTCATAGCCCGCCAGTCTATCAAACATAACCCCAATCCTTCAAACATATGACCCACTTTCCCCGATTTAGTAAATTCACCTAACTGTGTCACCTGTGCAACCATACTAATTAGAACTAAATCCACCTTGACCAAGTAAAACTGCCTTACCTTGTATCCAAGCCTAAACACAATTTAAGAAAATCTTGCAATGCCCTAACTTTTACCTTCCTATCAAAAACTGCCCCAGAATCCTATACCACATCTAATAATTCCAAACCAACCTGACACTTCACCTGACAACAGCAGGGGCTCAAACCACTGCCCTATTGTTCAAATGAAAATTACCCATTTTCTCCAGAACTTCTCCTACTATACCATTAATGCCACACAAACTGAAACTAAATCCAAATTGTAACATCCCTCCTGCAAATGTCCATCCATCTGCACAGCCCATCTCCAGACATCCTTCCATCCTGCCATCCAACAAGCCAAAGCCATTCCTCCCATAATATGCAAATTACAGGAGCCCAGTGAGCTCCACGACATCCTTACTCCACCAGCCCTTGTCCCAAAACTTCACCCCCCCTGTTTTTTTTTTATACCTTCACATCTGGTAAATCAAACAAACCATGACCTGAATCCACAAGTGTCCCCTGAAATAATGCCTTGCTTGGACCTTCAGACTTCTGCTTAAACAATGGAAACCAGTTCCGCACACATCCCCACATACATGCATACCTTGAATGCTCTGTCTACCCTTCACCAAGTCTTAAAGTCCCCCCCTCCCCCCCACACTGTTGTCAACTCCAATGGAGAACATTGCTAACTCCCCAGGTAGCACAGGCCACTGAGCAACCCCTCTGCATAGTCTTGCTTCACAAAAATTCAAACCCATCTTCCATGCCCAGAAAATGAGACCCAATAGTGGGAAGTGTGCACATAGTACCAACACTCACTGCCACAAAGAGCCATCATCTTCACAAATTAGGGATCGAGACACTTTAATTTCCACTAAGCTATTCTTTGATCACCATGCATTTACTGTTCTTAGAAAATCCTTTTACCTAGCTAGACTAATTACCAGGGGGTTTCTGCTAAATGTGAGGAAGTTATCATCCCTCTGCATTCCTCTCTCACAAGGCCCATAATAGAGTATAACAGCCTGTTTGCTATGTACTTGTCCAAGCATATGACTCAGCATTTCCTTACTAAGATAGCTTGGGAATGCATACTTCTCAACTGTCCAGATTTTTGTAGAATGTCCAGATTTTTTACTCATATTTTTGGCCTGTTCCTCATAAACTTTAATGTTTTCTGACAAATCACTGAGGATGGAAGTCACTAAATGAAATACATTTTTAATTTCAGACTTCATATCCTTATTCATGGTAACACAAATTATGTCATTCTAGCAACTTCCTAAATTTATAAGAACAATATTTAAAATTTGTCTCTATTTTTTTGGCCTTTGCCCCTCATTATTTTAGGTGTTGTCCAGATTTTTGAATTAGTTCAGATGTTTGAGAGGTATTGGGTTCTGTCTTCCATGGGCAGCCCAGACCATCTTAGCGTACTCTCTCTGTCTCTACTATTTCCTACAGTCTTTACAGAGGTGACCTGTATTTAGCCTAAATAATTTCAAAGAATCAAATCCTATGTGGTCTCCTGCATATTCACAAAATTAATGGCACCATAAAGACGTATTTCAGAGATCATGACTTCCACTGAAACATAAAGTAATGTAGTTCCCTGACCCTATTTAAGTGTAACCTTAAAGAATGACTGAACAGTCCTATATATACCCCTACTTCTGACATTTCAAGCCTTCAAAGAAAGAGATCAAAATGAGATATAAATCAGTCATTCTGATGGGAAACTACAATTTCAGTTATCACACCTAGGTTGGCAATGGTTCCCTGAAACAATAGCCTAGTATTAATCTATGACTCTGTGTGTGTGTGTGTGTGTGTGTGTGTGTGTGTGTGTGTGTGTGTGTGTGTGTGTGTGTGTGTGTGTGTGTGTGTGTGTATATGTATGTGTATATATATATATATAATGATCTTCTTTTCAGCTATAGGGCTTGATAGAGTTAATGAAATATAGTTCTTGTGCTCTCATGCACTCATTAATTATCATAGCTATTTAGTTTTAATTTCTTGCCAGCCCTTTAGCTTTTTAGCTTAGGCTTTTATTTTAGTTGCAGCATAATTAATTATTATTTGATATATATTTTTGGTGAAAGATTATTCAGAGATTATAAACATATCATGTTTTTAAAATGTCGCAATGACGCTTGGTATTTTAAGTTCCATGACTGATTTAACAAACGAAAAGCACATATTTTGTTCTGTTCTGTTGAATTTAAAAACGCGGCGTGTAATAACAAGCATCCTGAATTGTTTACTTTCCAAATATGGGCATGACTTCCTTAAGAACCATTTGTAGAAGTTCATTTGTACTAATTACAGGTATAATATATGATATTGATTATTATATGTTTATGAGACTCTAGATTATGAAGGGTCATTTGTATTGAAAGTATTTTAAAACAGTATATTTAAGCCTTTTTATCGTACGCAAATATACCAGCGTTATTTTGATGAATTATTTTAACAATGCACTGATTTATTTGCTAATTGATTGAATAATTGACAATATGTTTTCACTATAAAGGCAGCTAAAATCTTTGTGAAATTTGTAACCTGATGAAGCGCATCTTATTGCGTGAAAGCGCTCGTTTTTGTTTTTATTAATAAAAGACTAAAACTTTCTTCCTCGTGGTGGTTTCAAGCAATATTTAAGCCTGAAACAATAGCCTAGTATTAATCTATGACTCTGTGTGTGTGTGTGTGTGTGTGTGTGTGTGTGTGTGTGTGTGTGTGTGTGTGTGTGTGTATATGTATGTGTATATATATATATATATATATATATATATATATATATATATGGGTCTATGTTGCTTGATCGAAATTCCACAATCTCGACCAAGCAACATCGAAACCCATTAAAGCGAAAGTGAACTAGAACGAAAGTGCACTTTTGCAAAAACCGGAAAAAAAACAAAAAAAAATGCTTTAAAAAGTAAACAGCATCCCCCACACCCCCCTACTTAAATATACTAACTCCGAGATTGCACTACAGTGGGAAAAAGGATATATTTCCTTATCCTCACTGTAATGCACTTCGTAGAACCGGCTTTTCTGAAAGTGCACTTTTGATTTTGTGCACTTTCGCTTAAATGGTTTTGATCTTCTGGTTGTCGTGAAAGTGAGTTTTCGACAATCAGAAGTAGACGTATACTGTTGATGTACAATTAAGGAAACTCTTGTTGAGATCGTAGTACAGTGGGGATAAGGGAATATTGGCTTTTCCCCATTGTAGTGTGATCTTGAAGTGAGAATATTAAAGTAAGAGGGTGTGGGGGGTGCAGCGGGCTTCCCCCCCGCATATCAGTGTTTAATGTGTTTTTCTTTTTATGTTTAGTTTTATTATTTGTCTGCAAAAGTGCATTTTCGACAAGATGCACTTTCGCGGAAGTCAGTTCGCGGAAGTAAGGTTCGATGAACCATACTTTTAAGTAAAGAACATATAGACCCCTATATATATATATATATATATATATATATATATATATATATATATATATATATAGTAGATTGGATATAAATATATATATATATATATATATATATATATATATATATATATATATGTATATATATATATATATATATATATATATATATATATATATATATATATAGTTATATATATATATATATATATATAGATGTAATTACAGATATAGATATAGAGGTAGATACATAGATATAGATATTTAGTGTTTTGTTTTTTAAATGACATTTTGTTGAACAGCTTTTCTCGATTAACATTTGGTCAAATACATGAGATTGGCATTCAGTGGAAAAAGGGAAATTCTCCTTTTTTCACAGTTGTGTGATCTTGGACTTGTTATATGTAAGTAGCAGAGGGTGGTGGTGTGGTGGTGCATGCAGCATAAAATATTTTTGATTTTTTTTTTCTTGAATTTCAGGATTTCACTGAATTTGCAGAAACCCCATTAGACTGATGTTTTCTCAATGTATTTGTGCCACTTTTTTGATTAATTTAACAAAATTGCTTGATCACCAACCTATTGGAACCTCATCACTAAGGGATTTTCATCCAGAAAAAAGGAGGTCATTATCCCACTGTACTCATCCCTCATTAGACCCATTATAAAGTATAACGCACCATTTGGTATGTACCTCACAAGGCAGCTGCAACAGCTGAAAAGGCTGCAGAAATACCTCACTAAAAGAATCACAGGCCTAAAGCAGATGCCAAATCCTGACCGTCTAAAAAAATTCCAGCTATACTCTCTGGCATATCGTCTACTCAGAGGCAAGCTCTGCTTAACATACAAGGCCATTCAAACTCTGAGCTGTGGGACATGCTCCACATCATAATGAAAAAAACATGCTGGAGGGATAGCTTTCTGACCCAGAGACTCCCCATACTCTGGAATAGACTGCCCATACATGTCAAGCAGAGCGCCTTCCTGGCCCTCTTCAAAAGGAACCTTGATGATTGGATGGGAGATAGGAAATTCATCGCAGGGATCATGTCAGTCACCCTGCTAGACAGGGATCCAGGGAAGCAAATATTGTGGGAAGAAATATCCAGGGAATTGTTATGGCAAGGCTTGTATAGACCCCAGGGCCGATAGCCTAGTACCAACCTATGAACCTATAAAACCGAGCCTCTCATACTATACATATAAAATACATATAACCTATATCTGTTTATCTTTTCTATAGCTAAAAGTATATATATATATATATATATATATATATATATATATATATATATATATATATAGGAGTAGGTTCCTTCATTGAAATCACAAAATATCAAACCCAAAGTGATCGAACACAAATGCTTTATCACCAACCTATTGAAAATAAACAAAACTCAATTAAACATTATTTGCAGAGGGCAAGCCACCCTGCACCTCCCACACCTCTTCTTAATTATATATACATACTTCATCATACTACAGTGGAGAAATGGCAAATTCCCCTAACACTGATTCAGCACACAGAAAAAAGCTAAATTGTATGACCAGCTAATTTTTAATAACATAAGCTGCATTTTTCCCTTCAAGAAAAATTCAACCAAATGAACATCATATATGTGTGTGTGTGTGTGTGTGTGTGCGTGTGTGTGTGTGTGTATGTGTGTGTGTGTGTGTGTGTGTGTGTGTGTGTGTGTGTGTGTGTGTGTGTGTGTGTGTGTGTGTGTGTGTGTGTGTATATATATATACATACACACAACACACACACACATATAGACTCTGTGTATATATACATATATATATATATATATATATATATATATATATATACATACATACATACACATATAGATAGATATATAGACATGTACAGTAATACAGTGAATAGTGTTGCAGCCTTACAGCAAGAGCTCCCTCTATTCGATTTTCAGCTGAGGAGCCTTCTCTGTGGAGTCTGCATGTCCTCTTTGTGTTTGTGTAGGTTTCTTCTGGGTGCTTTGGTTTCCTCCCACATTCCAAAGACATGCAATAGGTGGACTGGAGACTTTAAATTGGCCATGTGTGTGAGTGGGCATGTGACTGTGTGGTGTGGAATAACTACTACGGCAGGGCTAGACACCCAGCGTTGTAAACTTTGACTCTAGATGATTATCACTGTTGAAGTGACAACCCACCTCATGTGTAAAAATGAGAAAAAGGGATTGTGGATGGATGGATATTGACATATAGATACAGATATAGATATAGATATATGGGTTCCCTCCTTACTATCGAGTGTATGTTGGGCCAACAACTGTTTAGTCATATTTATGATTGTCTAAGTAGCTGCTCAACAGGTGTACACCATTAAATAATTCCCATGGTTATGGAATATGCCCTTACCCTGTGTTTGCGCAAGCTCAGGTTTAGCAAATATAATTAGCAGGGAGGTGTTACGGTACAGCGAGGTATACTTCCCTGCAAAAAACAAAATTTTTCTTGGGATTTTTTAAGAATCAGTTTTGCACGTCAAGACTGCTTCAAGGCATATTTATAGCTGTGTGACAACATAGGTGTTTTTGACATTATAGCATCAACATTTAGTCTGCCAGTATCATTCGTATTCAATGTATATAGTTAGATATATGGAAATTGAGAGACACACAGAGACAGATAGATGGAGATTTCTTCATCAGGAACTGGTGATAGCACCAGATGGATGAAGGCCGAGCCTGTATTTTGAAGTATCAGAATATTATCTTTTTTTTAAAATTTGGTAAACCCCATTTAAAATGAGAATAAATTAAGAAGGAAGCCTGACATAGCATGGCTGTGGATATAGGACATTTCTTCAGTAGTGAGTAAACTGCAAGGGGCAAGCAATGTTGTTACTGTCAGCCCCAGTACAGAGATGTATAAAGCTTTGAAAGTGACCCAAATGACCCAGACTTGGCAAGTAATCCAGGCTCTAGAAATGGCAAATACTAACTTTCCCATCATAGGCAGAGAGAAGTGGCATGATTGGCTAAATAACTCTCACTCAGTGGTAGCAGGTATTATAACATACAGCAGCAGGTGCTGAAATTCATACACCCCACCAAATGCACACTAGCAGTCTTTTCCTTATGCAGATAATCCTGTTTGTCAGTGGAGTGGAAGCACTGGATGCTGTAAATGTCAGACTGCCAAATGGCGCAACAAGGATCAGGGCCTCTTATACTCAACTCTATGCAAATGCAATGAATGAACCTATCAGCTAATTGGATGTCCAATGTATAACAATAAAAAGAGAGAGAGAGAGAGAGAGAGAGAGAGAGAGAAAACGAGAGTCACCTTGAAAAAATGATGATATTGAGTAGGGAAACACTTTTACATCTTTGTGAACGGGACAAAGGGTTCATGCTGATATAGAAAATTCTTCAGAGGAAACCATTCTAATATCACTAGAATTGTCTGAAGAGTAGAAGAGTAATTTAAATACATTGCTCACTGTCTCTGCCCTGCTGCAGTATGCAAAGTTCTTTGTGAGCTAGACAAAGGGACCCTGCTCATGTTGAAATTCAACAACATTCAGCACTACCTAATAGCAGAGGATAAGACTATAACCCATTAGCCCATAATGTTTCCAACAGATTTTAAGTTAAACAAATGGTTCCAGCAGATAAAGGAAATTCCTGCCATGGAAAAACATTCAAATATATTAGGGCAGTGCTTCAGAATATAATGATGGACAGTAATACATCAGACAGTACAGTCACCCAGATAAAAATGCATGCAGTTGCTCCTATGAAGGATAGAACCAATGCCCTTGCTAAAATCCAGGTAGATTATGTCTGCCAATACTCATCTGTCAAGTTCTTCTATAGCCCAGTGGAAAAAAAATGAAAGAGGTTTGAAAGTAGTTCCTTCTGGTTGTGAGCCCATATTAGTTTCTCTCTTGCTGATTGTCTTTCTATAGAAATATTACCCAGTTTCACCTCAAAAATGCCTCCATGACTTTCCTTGGTACTGTTTTTAATCTAACAGGCCTGTAGTTCCCTGGATTATTTTCAGCTATACTCCTACGGAAGATCTCTGTGAGGAAGTCTCAGATGTCTAAACAATTATGCATACATTCTTTTGGAATGTACATATGAACTAAAACAATATTATTTCTCAAAAGGAACTATTTTCTGTTATTTTACTTTTAATGCAAAACAGTTTATGACATATGTGCTTTTATGATTCAACTATTTCTTTGCCACAGAAACTAAAAGCACATGCTGCATTTAGTGTACACATAATTGTCAAAGTGTATTCTGAAAGTTTGGAAAGATAGCCTTAAGTTGTGGCTAGGGTGGGGTGAATGCCACGTGAAAGCTGTTTGGGGAAATAACTGACACTGAACTTGAGGTGCAGAGTGGTCCCTGAAAGCAGTATAAGTAATAATTTAAGCAGCTATGATTCTGAATCATAGCTGCTTAAATGCAAGTCTGTCAGTCAGTGTTATGTGGGATGATCTGTAACAAACAGCTATGTTAGCTAGTTTAGTACAGCTAGTACAGTACAACTAGTATAGTATAGTTAGTACAGTTACTATAGCATAGCTCTTTGCTACAGTTTATCAATGGTGTTTAATATAACATATCAGAGATCTATTACCTTGGGATATAATATCTCTCTTATTAGTGTGAAGATGTTTGCACAGTAAAGTAAGTGAAGTTTAGCAAAGATTTATTTATTTAACATTTGTTTACATGGAAAGTCTAACTGGGACAGAGCCCATTTTTAGTGTTGTCCCTTGGATAAACGCTCCAGCCACATGACTTTGGAATGTGGGGGGAAACTGGAGCATGGGGAGGAAACCCACGTGAATAAAGAGACGACATACAGACTCTGCAAAAAAGGCACCCCAGCTGAGAATCGAATTGGAAAACCTCTTGCTGAGACAACAATGATAGCCGCTGCACCACTGTGCCACCCAAGATACATTCATTTAATAGCTATTTACTGACTGAAATATATTTATTGACTCTGAGAGGACCTTTTTGGCCCTGAATTTCAAACAAAGAAGGGGATCATAAAAAGGGGTTGGGGGCACCATCCAGCTTAGGTAGAGCTTTGGAAATGCTCAGCCAATACAGGAGATATATTTCTCAGCAGACCAGCACTAACGTTTAGCATGTCACAAGCTGCAGTATCTCTAAAACATTTCATTTAAAAACATTTAGGGACTAGTATTGTTCTGGTTGACAAATATGTCTGTAATGGCCTAAATATGTTCTGTTATTAACAATGGGAGGCATAGTGGATCAGTGGTTAGTACATTGCCTCACTGCTTTTGATCTTCTAGGTTGGTTCTTGTCTGTGGTTCATTCTATGTGAGATTTGTACATCCTCCCTCTGTCTGCACAAGTTTTAAGAAGATGCTCCAGATTCTTCCCAGCTCACTAAGACATACCATAAGTAATCTGTAATTCCTTCAAGTTGCCTGTAGGCGTGTGTGTGTGTGTGTGTGTGTGTGTGTGTGTGTGTGTGTGTGTGTGTGTGTGCGTGCGTGCGTGCGTGCGTGTGTGTGTGTGTGTGTGTGTGTGTGTGTGTGTGTGTGTGTGTGTGTGTGTGTGTGTGTGTGTGTGTGTGTGTGTGTGTGTGTGTGTGTGTGTGTGTGTGTGCATCCTGAGATTGGTTATTGTATCCTTTAGGATTTCTTATACCATGCACCTGCTGAGTGCCTGGATAAGCTTTGTTTTTTACCCAACCCTGAATTGGTTTAAGCATGGAATTGCAGAATTATTAAATTATTAAATTGTATAAACACAGAAGTAAAATGATATATAGCAATGCAGAGAAGTAAGGCTTTAAATAATTTAACTGGGGTGGCATAAAATGACATAGCAGTTTAACAATGAAAATGTTCATATTAAAATTTATACAGCAGCTATTCCATTGCTACTAGAAAAAGGAATACAGTCTAAGGACATCTAATAACAGTATTCCAATGTGAGCACAAGGAAATGTCATAGAAATATGGCAAAGCATTCTGAAAATGCATCTCACCATAAAAACTGTAAGGAACGGTTAGTAAATGGGACACACACATTTACAAAATGTTTATTAGTAAAGGAGTTAAGTATTTGCATAACACTAAAAATGATAAATTATGCTTACGTAATAATTTAGTGTATAACTGTACACTGTGAAGGACTGCCATTCTCTTGCCATGCGATTTTTAAAAAAATCTAAATTGTGTCGTGTAAATGAGAAGCAATCATTTCAAAGCTTATCGCATGTGTGACTTGTTAAGTGTAGACACTAGCCAACAGTCTATGGAAGCATCACACAGTTTAATTTTCTTTTTAAAACCTCTGCGAAAATTCACTAACCACTGTTATTCTTAAATTGCATGCCTTTGTAGCAAGGATTAGTTATCCCCTGAGAGAGGGTTCAAGGGATTATGAAGTTATGGGCTCTGAGTAACACTCACTGAGAAGCATTAAGTATACTTATGATTTGTGTTAACGTACTAAAATGCCACCAAACAAATCTGTTTTGAAACTCTTATAATTATTCCTTGGATTATCCAACCTCTACATGTAGAACTTCAATAATAACATAAAAGGGAATGCAAAAATAACACAACTTTTGTTTCTTGCAAGAGACTGATGCATTTCTTCAAAGAACCAAACAAAAGACTAAAATCTCCTCATCTGTGCTGTGTATTCTGCCTCTTATTCATTCAGCTGTGATTATAACTTTGTGACTAAAATACAAAACTCTGGGCATTGGTTTTACTGTTGTACTTCAGAAATCATTGCCTTAAGGCATTTGCTTCTTTTATGCCTCTATTGTAAGCTAAATAAGTTGGATCTTATTTTTTTTGTTGGCACGGTAAACACATATTTAATCCATGCCACTATACATGCTATTTTCCTAGAGTTCTTACTAACATGTATTAACCAATAGTTTTAGACAATACTGACATGCATATGTTATACTTGAATTTTTTTCTCTGTGTATGTACCTTCATTTCTAGTATGATGTATTTTCACTAATAATGCATTGTGCATGTGTTTTTTTTTTAATTCTAGCCTCAGCTATCATTTCTTTACACATGTACCATATACACGCAAGCCTGATACAACAAGACATATGACACATTGTGACTTGAAGGAATTTGTAGTAATGCATTTGTCTACATTAAGATGCAAGCAGGACAGTTCTGTTGTGCATGGAGCACCATGATTATGCTAAAAAAATGGTTAAATAATATGCTGGTAAGCACTACTACCCAACCTTAATGATGCTTAGAACATTGTTAAGCACCCCCTATGCACCGTTAAGATCAGGTCTGCACTAAAAGCAGACCACACTGTCCAATAAACAGCAGCAGCAGGTAGAACTGGCTTTGTTTTAAATCACATTTCTACCTGCTGCCTGATAACTCGCACAGGGCATTTTGAATTGAACAGTTTCCTTTAAACAGATAATAGATAAGGATATCAACCACTCCCCCACTACTTTGGCTTTCAAAGTCAACATACTGTAGATTTTTACTTATGTATTTATTGTGTTTCCTAATCCAGTTTTTGACTAATTTGTAGTAAATGGACACCAAAAATGTCATATACTACAAAGAAACATGATCAGATCTCTGATTGTAACTACATATTATGTGTTCTTGAAATGGATGCCAAAATTCACTTCTGAAGCTACGCTCCTGAGGTGACATTTTTTGCACCCATCTCTTAAACACGTAATAAGTGAGTTAGGACCAGTGACCCAATAATAATCCTCTATGTTATGTATGTTTTTTATTATAGTTATGTTTTTTATTATATCTCTGATAGGTGACTGAGCTGAACATTCACAAACCTTTGTTTCAGCAATTCAGCAATGACCAATGTAAAAGAAAACTTACCACAAACAATTAAAATGTGCAGAAAGACACACACATATCTATAAACAGATAGATACAGATACAAATATAGATATACATTCATGGAATCAGACATTTTGTCTAGTCATGGTTCATCAAACCTGTGATTCAGTTATCAAACTTACTTCACTGAAACTACAAAGCAAGTGCTAGTGGACCTGACTCCCCTCCATGGTCCATGTTAATGTTTGCTTCCTGGCCGCATGTTTGCCCTGCATTCCTTTTTCACATGTTTGAACTATTAAATTTTTGTAGACCAAAATAGGATGATTTGGCTTTGCAAAGCATGTTGGGGAGGTCCACTTAGGATTCAAGAAAAGTAATTTATTTTGTCAAACTCAAATGGACCAATGCTGTTGTAATAACTTTAGATTTTAGATATGTATATGTATTGACTTGTAAATCTACAAAGAGCTGTCCGTGTTTGTGAGGTTAGTGGAATCTGGTTCTGGAAAGATGTAGCCGTGTCACAAACATAGTATCTGTCATTGTAATGTGATGTGTTACATCGTAGTTCAGAATAGCCATGTCTTGTCAGTATCAGAGGCTCAGCACAGAGCACAGTCTCCTCTGATCATACAAGAGTTCTGAGTTTGGTCCCTGTGCCATGCACTTCAATAAATGTTCCAGTGCTGGCACAACAACATAACTGAGGAGACGTCCTTTAGATAAAATCTTCATTGAGTTCACACATTCCTGAGCTGCTGTGCCTTCATTTGGATTTATAAGGTGCATATTGCATAACTAAAGAGAGAAGTAAATTGAATTTGGAACAAGAAACTGAAATTTATAAAAAGTGGGTGCAACTTACTGGAGTCCTTACAATAAATAAATAAAGAAAAGAAAATGCTATGAAAAACATTTTAGTTTTATAAATGACCATCTGATGTATATATTTCACACCCTACTGATAAGTTTGTTAATTTTCCCAAGTTTTGCTAGATACCAGAGCCCTGTACCTGTCAATGCAAAATTTCCACAGAATCAATAAAATTACATGGCACACTTCTTTCATGTAGCCCTCACTTTTTCCATAATTTCTCCATATTACTTAGTTGTTTAGAATATTTTTCAAATTGTGAAACCTTATTCAACTTCCAACATTTCAAAAAAGCCTTCATTTCTTTTAGAATATATAAAAAAAAATCAAGATTCCTTAGCTAGGAGTCAGATTGATCATTACTAAGATGTATTCACAAAATTGATAAGAATATAGTCTGTTATAATAGACAGGACTGTAAAGAGGCAGTCTGGCATTCGGCTTCAGAGCAATAGAAATACAATCTAAGATACAGGCTGTGGTGGTGCAGCGGTTAGCATTTTCATTTCAAAGCAAGAGGTTCTCCGGTTCGATTCTTGGCTGGAGTGCCTTCTGTGTGAAGTCTGCATGTCCCCCCCCCATGGTCAAGTGACACTTAAAGACATGCAGGTAGATATGTGCATGAATGGGTGTGCATTCTTTGAAGGTTGGGTGTTGGGGCTGGCACCTTGGCACTGTAAAAATCCACTGCCAATCATTAGTGGACTGGAGTTCTGCTGTGGCAACCCCTAACTGGGAAAAGCTGAAAGACATTAGATTTTTTTAGAAATGCAGCCTGGTGGATGAAATCAAGCTGTAAAAGGAAGTGAAAAGCTGAAAATAATCCAAAGAATCCACACAAAGGAATGCTGAGAACAAAACTTTATAAGACGCAAAGCTTTCGGGTATAACCCTTTTTCAATACTGAATACAAACATACAATAAGCAACTGCTTTTATACAAGCCAAAAAATCACATGACTGCAGCCAAAGTCACATGACAAATTTAAAAAAAACTTCAAAGAAATAAGAAGTTTATAAAAATATATATATAATAAATATATAAATATAAAAGTATACATATAGAAAATATAAGGCATAACAATAGAAAAATTCATTACATAATAAAACAAAATATAGTACTCATTTCAGATTGCGTTGTAATCTAACAAGAATAGGTTTGATACTGACAGTACTATTAATACCAGGGGGGCTGTCAGCTCCCAGGCGCACTATCCATTGATATTCTTTAGTCTCAAGATGGTTATTAGTATCACCACACCTATTCAAGGGAACAACTAAATCTATGACCCTAAATCTAAATGTATGCATATTTCCATTAGATTCAATATGCTTAAATAAAGCATTGTTGGCACACTGTCTCCTTATTTCCGACTTGTGTTCAATAATCCTATCTTTGAGTCTACGTGTAGTCTTACCAACGTAGTATGCAGGGCATGTAACACATGATGCCATATATACTACGTTGGTAGAAGTACAGGTTGCTCTAATGTAAAATTTATATGTGTGATGTGTTTTCAAATGTATATATGTAGCAGATTCCAAACTATTAACTAAGTCAGAACAGCAGGAGAAATGATGGCATTGAAAGGTGCCAAAATGAGATTCAGAATACAGAGGTCTGTCAAAAGACAGTGCAGAATGGGGACGAAAGTCTTTGTATCATAGTACACTTTTGAGGTTTCTCATATTTCTAAAACTAAAAAATGGTTTGTCACCCAACAGTTTTAAAAGTTCAGGCGATGCCATTAAAATAGGCCAGAATTTATAAATTGTACGTTTGACAAGAGTGATCTTACTACCAAAACCAGTGACATATCTAAACCTCTGATGCATATCAGTATTAAAAGTTGCATTAGCTCTAGTACCAAGAACCGTAGATTGTGGGTTTCTAAAATAAGGTGGATATAAAGAGTGTCTATTATTAGAAACATAATCTTTAAGTTCATTCAAAGTAGTAGCAGCATAGCCACAGTCAAGGAAATCCTTACACGTTTCAGATAACTGTATGTTAAAAATAGCATCATCTGTATTGAGTCTACAGACCTCTGTATTCCGAATCTCATTTTGGCACCTTTCAATGCCATCATTGCTCCTGCTGTTCTGACTTAGTTAATAGTTTGGAATCTGCTACATATATACATTTGAAAACACATCACACATATAATTTTTTTATTAGAGCAATGTACCTTCTACCAACGTAGTATATATGGCATCATGTGTTACATGCCCTGCCCTGCATACTGCGTTGAACGTAGACACGACTCAAAAGAAGGATTATTGAACACAAGAAATAGGAGACAGTGTGCCAACAATGCAATGCTTTTAAGCAATTGAATCTAAATGGAAATGTGCATATGCATACATGGGTCAGAGATTTTAGTTCTTCAATAGGGTGTGATGGGTGTAATATCTACCATGAAACCATCTAAGAATGAAAAGAATAAGTAGCCCTGGCACCTGAAGCCCCCAGCTGTGTTAAGTATCAAACCAGTATCTTACCTATCAAACATATCTGAAATGATAATTACTATATTTGAATATATTATTTTCTATATTTTGTTTATTTATATTTGTTATTTCTATATTTATTATATATTATATTTATATATTTATTATATATTTTATATATTATTATATATTTTTTTCTTTTTTTCTTTTTTTTTTTTTTATTTGGATTTGTGCTTTTGGCTTGGCATTTTTTTTTGGTATAAAGCAGTTGTATTGTATATTGTTGTATTCTGTATTGAAAAGGTGTTAAAGAGCTACGTCTTATTAAGTTTAGATCTTTTCACGCAGTTTGTGTGGATTCTGATTCTTGGATGCCCCACAGCCCCCATGTTAATGACAGAGAAGAAAAAGGGAAAAGGAAAATTGAAGAAAAGTAATAAGTGAGGTGAATTTGGTCAAGTATAACACTTAAAGTTACTTATTGAAATTTTGTTTGCATTTTCTTGAAAGTTTGTGATATAGAGTGGTGGGAGTGGGTGCTGGTTATGGGTGTCATGTCCATGCAGCTGGGCTTCATGCAGAGTAATAAAGCTAGGGTATTGTAATATGTAAATTTAGTTTAAGACACTGGTTATGATAGAAGGAAGATATAAGTAAGGTTATCAAAAAATATGTTTAATAAACCAAATCGGTTAAATATGAATAGATATGTGTGTGTGTGGTGTGTGTGTGTGTGTGTGTGTGTGTGTGTGTTGTGTGTGTGTGTGTGTCTGTGAACAAAAGAGTTGCTGTCAGAAGTCTACACACACTGAGATCAGACAGGTCTGCAGAAAAATCAGTCACGTAATGAGAGGGAATCTGTTTGAAGATCTGACCCCTTACTATAGCTAGGTCTTAACAAAGTCAGTCACTTACACTGAGAGCAGGTCTTTACATTGGGGGTAACACTGAATAAGTTATTATATACATAAATATATATATATATATATACACATATACACACACACACACACACACACACACACACATATATATATATATATATATATATATATATACACACACACACACACACACACACACATATATATATATATATATATATATATATATATACACACACACACACACACCCCCACACACACACACACACCAACAGCTGTAATCCAATTCTTTCCAACAAGCCAGATGAATTTTTATAACTCCAAATGTAGATGCGTCTTAAAGTTCTTGTCATTTTTCTCCAGTTTTTATTATCAGTAGTCACAAGCTTTTTCTGCAGCTATGTAAGTGCTTATTTACATTTTACTTTTTGCTTGCAACATGTTGTTTCGGAACAGTAGATTTCTTTGTGTGTTAATTACACAGTCATTTCCTCCAATTGAAATGTGCTTGTTACTAGTATTTTCTGAAATGAGAAATAGGGATTAAACCTGTTTTAAAACCAGCTAGCACTGTATAGTGTAACAAACATTAACGGTGATCAATACTGTAACGCACAAGTCAGTTACTTCAAACTAAGTTGCTCACCAGTTTGCTCGACTTTTGTATGTCTTAGCTAAAGATCACTTGCTGTAACACTGCTTGTACTGTCTTTTTGTATTTGCATTGTTTGATGTAATGTTGTTATCCTTGTTCTTTATTTTAATCCCTTCTCGTTGTTAACTCAGCTGCTTGTTTACACTCTTTCTACCTTGTCTGATAAGGTCTCTACTTCTGTTTCTTAATTTTAGGTTCTATAAAGATTTAAAGATAAGCTAAAAGTTCATGAGAATCATATTCAGTGGAATAACTTAATGTTGGTAGAAAACATAGAAACTGGGAATTCGGTGTCATCTGTACATCTCTTAGTTATCACTTCCCCATCACAACCCAGTAAAGTTACAGAGCCTTACAGATCTTCTGTCAACTGAAGTAAGCCATGTAGTTTGGGAATATTAATCTGTCTTTTTATGATGCACTCTTAGTTTATGTATTCTAAAAGGGGCTGCTCAATAAGGCCTCAGTTGCAGTTTATTTGTTTGGCCGTGTAATTATCATGGCTACTGTAAACAGAGACAATAACCTAATAACTTCCAGCTGTGGACAAAACTCCCTTTTCCCTCAGTTTATTATATGTTATCTCTATCTGCAATAGGTGTCCTATCTTCCCATGCACTTCTTAGTGTCCCATATGGATTTTTATTTTAAGTGAACATAAGTAGGTATTATTAATTGCCCTTGAATAGCTGTTTAAGTTAAGTTATCCTTGTCTGTAAATGAAAAGCAATATTAAATAACTAACTAAACACCTGCTAATCCTTCTCAGGTAGGGGCAAGCCTTGCAGATCTTCTAAGCACCTGTAGACTGAGTGATTTATGCAAGTGGGGGGGGGGTACCTACAAAAATGCCACCTGCTTTCTATCAAACAGCATAGATTCTTGTCTGGTAGAAACACAGTGACTGCTCTATACACCTTGAGTGATAAAATCTTAACTATTGTGAATAAAATAAATCTTACTGGAGCCATGTTCATTGACTTAACCAATGCATTTAACATGGGCAGCCATCCAATCTTACTTTTCCATTTGCAAGACATTGGGATCAGCCCTGATGCCACTGCATGGTTCAAAAACTTTCTGTTCAACTATCCAGTCCATGTAAATCTTGGAACTTCTCTTTCCAACAGTTCCTCATACAGTCTGGAGTCCCACAGTTCTCCATTCTAGCACCTTTTTTGGTCTCAATCTTCATCAAAAAACTCTCATTAAATCTACCCCACTTACCACTACTTATTTTGCAAATAATATAGTCATCTGTAAGTCTGATCCCTTTTATCATACAATTGAAATTCAACTTCAAAAGGACCTTTTTTAGCTACAAAGCATGGGTCAAACTCCAATAAGCTACTGCTCTGTGCCAAAGGAAAAAAAAAAGTCCATGTTATTTGTCACCTATAAAAGGTCATCCCTATCTCTCAGATCTTTTACTGTCCCTGACTTTGATAACAATGCCATTGAAACAAGTGCTTCCTTTAGATATTCTGGGATCTAGTTAGACCAATCAAAAAACTTCCATGAGCACAAGAAATAGCTGAGAGACAAAAATAAGAGACAAGATCAACAGCCTACTCTTCTGGGCCAAAAAAGTATCTCAGCTCTTCTTACACTACTCACACAAGGGCTATTATAAAAAAAGGCATTTCCCTTGCTCAGCTTGAGTAAGGTCGCCTCTTGTTTGCTTCTACCAAAAACATTCTATCCCTTCAGACTCTCTCCAATAAAATATGTCAATTCGCAGCTAACTCACAATGGATAGTCCACTAATTCTTTCAAAAATAAATGGCTTTACATATAGGCCAGATCAAATCTTCTTCTTGTCTCCTTACACTTCAAAATGCTCAAACATGACTCCCTTTCCTCTGTCTCTGCCTCTCTCTCTTTCTCTCTTTTCCAAACTTCTTACTGCCACTCATACCTATGACCTAAAAAGCCAGTCCAGATCTGGTTGCTCCCTACACACCCATTCTCTCAAACTGCAGCCTATTAGCCATTGCTTCTCTGTACTGAGCCCAAAACTATGTCAGTCACTTCCTCCTGATTTAACTGAGCACACAAAGTACTTGCTGTTCAGACCACAGTTCAAACAATATTTAATAAAACAGTTTGAATGCAGCTGTCCATTAAACATGTCACATAAGCCAATATCTCCTACTGGTTGTTTCTTTACCTCATATACTTCATCCACCTAATTCTCTTATCCTAAACTTTGATTCATCTTAATACCCCATTACTGCTCTAAACCCACTGCACATATGATCTAACCTTCGCTTTCATCTTACTGGTCCCTGTCGGCTTTCCTAACCTAACAATTACTATCTCCACCATTTTTAATTTTCTTACATAATTCTATTCTACTTTCTCTGTCCCACATATAATTATAAATATATTTGATTTGTTACATCTTCAGTGTATATAGTGCTTGTCAGATTGTCTGTGGTTACTCAGAAAAATAAACCATTGTTATTTGCTTACTGTGCATTGTTTTGTTACATGATAATTTAACCCAGACTGAGCCTGTAATTGGTCATTGTTTGATCAGTCTTTTACCCCCAGTAAACAGGTTTAAATAAATTTCAATAAATATACTCCACAGAAGCATCCAACAAACCAAACAATGGCAGAATAATTGTATAAAAATACAAATATTTATTTGTTCAACAGGTGAGCGCTTTCGTAGTGTAGCTACACCACTTCTTCAGACCGTGGTATATCTACACTATGAAAGTACTCACCTGTTGAACAAATACATATTTGCATTTTATACAATTATTCTGCTGTTGTCTGGTTTGTTGGATGCTTCTGTGGAATTTATCATTATTTTTATCCAACAAACCTTTTATACTAGCTGTGATTTGCTTTGTGCTTAAATAAATATACTGTTTTATTTCTTTCTGTGTGTTATAATGTTATGTATTATCACTAACTGCATGAGGGTTGAATAATCCCTGTAATTGTTATATCCTTCATAAATGGCTGTCTAATATTAAAGCTGATAGAGTCTGTTTACAAGATTGTAAGGTCACAAAGAAACATAATTTCTGGCTAGGAATAATAGTACATCATTTGAACAAAAAGACTACTGCTGGAGTGTTAATAGGGGTTAAACCCTCCTTGTGATGACAACTTGTAGATAAGATAAGAGAGAGGACTCTGAGCTAAGTTTGCTGCTCAACAGGGATTTACAGGAATTATGTGCCTATGGCCTAACAGACCAACAAAATTTCTTTGCAAGCTTTTCTAGGAAGCTAAGAAGTAGCACTTTTAATGGAGTGCCTTTATTGTTTGCTATGGGTTTTAAAACTATTTTAAATTCAGATAGGGACAGGGCAATACTGTAGTCTGAAAAACATAACCAGTTTCAGTACATAACCAGGGAGTGTATACTGAGAAAAGGTCTAGTAGATATATAGCATTTCTATAATACCTTGGAAAACAAATGCTTATTTATTACCACATCTAAAGAGCTGGCAAGTAGAGCAGACTATTGATTAACGTCAAACAATTTTGGGATTCCCTCAAAATCTGTATTTAATCACTGTGCAAATGGGCTAAAGCTAAAATATATAGAGATATGGATTCAGAAACTGTGTACAGTTGCAAACCGAAGTGGAATCCTTATTACAGTAATGTAAGGCAACCAAATGTAAGAAGGTTGGTCCTACCTTAAAGTAATAGAAGCAATGTCAGAAATCCCTGGCTTTACTACTAAACCATCAAGATCTATGCCCTAACATCTTGGGTAGGGGGATACAAATTTGGTAAACTGCTGGTCCACAAACTGAAGGAAAGAAGACATAAAATGTATACATCTGGACTGTTTTTCCATACTAAAAGACAGTTGGTAACTGTCAATAAAAAGATATTGATCCTTTAAAAACATTTTCCAGCAACTGTATTTTGATAATACAGTTAAGGACAGGCAATGGTTACAAAAATTACAGAAGTTAATTTATCAGCATTTGCCAAAAATTAGTAATCCAAAAGCAACAAGTATTAGAAGCACCTATACAAAATGAGGAAGTGAAAAGGGCATTGAAAATGTCCTCTATTGAAAAATCTCATAAGATCATAGGAGGTAACTAGACTAATGGCCCCAGAGCCTAGTCAAGTTCAACCCATGTTTCCAAGGGTGTCTGGTTTAAGTAGAGACTAAAATCATGACCTATTGTCCCTGTCAAAGAGGGATACTGGTGGAACCTCAGGGGTGAATTTATGGTTGAGCATTCAGTTGTCCAAATTGCTCTTAAATATGGCCAATGAGGGCCTTTGTTTAACATGAATAGGAAACTTGTTCCAAAGGTGGGGCAACCTCTGTGACAGAAATCTGTCTTTCCAGCAAGTTCTGTTGATGTTACATACCAGGTTAAGGTCCTTTGAGTGAGTGACCTCTGTGCCATTTGACTTGTGAATGTGCAGCATTTCCATTAAAGATGGGTCAGAGATTTCTCTATATGTAAGACACAGGTTGCCTCTGAGCAGTCTGTATGACAGAGTAAAGTGACAATGATTTCAGTCTGTCTGCATAAGACAGTTTTTGAAAACCCTAAAATTTCTTCGTAAGGAACCTTTGTGGTGTTTCCAATTTCTGCAGGTGTTTGGAAAGGAACATATCAAAGGGACATTTGTACTCTATTATTGGCCTGATGAGGGAAGAGTACAGGGGGGTTATAACCTCTTTTTTCCTGGAGGCAATGCCCTTACTTATGAGATGAGTAATATCTCTGGGGCCAGATTGAACAAACTGAATTATATCAACCCCATGAGGATTGAAGTGTTACAACCTGCTGCCTCTCTTACTTTTTACTTTCAAAGATATGAAGGAATTAATGTTTTTTCAATGGGATCAATTATAACTGCTTTGCTGAAGCCAAACATGGACCCCACATCCTCAGGTAATTATAGACCTATATCTTTCCTTAACAGATACCTTAACATTTATTCTAGAATTTTACCTGAAATATTTAAAGACATCTAACTACAGCTCATTTTTTAAAACCCAAGCAGGGTTTGTTAAAGGGAGGTCTAGTTTTAACAATTAAAGAAGTCTTCGTGTGTATGTCCAAAACCTGGCCAAAACTCCTAATCTACTAGCAGCAATGATGACAGACTTTGAAAAAGAGTTTTTGGTTATATGGCTATATTTGGAACGTTCTAAAAGTTGTGCATTTGCTCATTCAGTTTAAAACAGCTGCACAGAGTTTATGCATTTCCCCATTATCACAAGTATTACCAAATGGATTCCTCTCAGAAACTGGAATATCTAAGTGAACTAAACAAGCATGCCCACTATTCGATGCCCTTTTTTAACAATTGAGCCACTTTCTAGCCAGAAACAGTAAGAGAAACATGCATGGCCACTTAATAGAACCATGCATGTTTCTCTTACTACTTCTGGCTAGTCACTGTAAAACATTCAAACAAAGGCTTTGCTGATTCCTGATGACTGAATAATTTTAACATAAAATTAATCAATAGCTGTTCCAAATGCATTAAAATTGAATATTTTTCAGAAATATCTGGTCTAATGTGTAATCCTACAAAATCTGAATTGATATTCTTTAGCACTGCAGTGTCATCCATACTGGATAAGAAGATAAGCATATTGCACCCTTGGGCTACAAGTACACCTAGTTATTTAGCAATATTTCTACATTCCCATCCAAATCAAATGTTGGAAATTAATGTAAAAAGAATATGGGAAAAATGTTGCATATGGGTCAACAGATGAGGGAAGTTTCTCCTCTCCTTACTGCAGCATGTAACATGTTAAAAAGTTTATAGCCTCGTTGTTATTTTATTTATCTGTTTTGACATATACCAATTACCCAGCCCACCAACTGGCTTTCTAACCTGCCAACTTTACTAAATCATTATAATTATATTTGAGTTAACAAAAGATGTAGAGTTCTGAAAGTTGTTCTTCATTTGCACCTAATCTTCTTTTTCTAGGAATCCTACATTGGTTGCATTTTTGTAAGGCATTCAAATTTCACTAGTTATTTCAATATGACCAAATTTTTCCTCCAATATGGGCAAATGTAGAAGGTAAATTATTAAACAGTGCAATACTCTGTGTTTTAAGTTGTTATAAAGCTTCCCTGTCTTACTTTTTGTAACCTGATATTATGAACATCATACATAATGGCTACATTTAAAATTTTAAAATGCTTATACAAGATCATTTCACCAGAATAAGTACAGGGATGTGATCTCCTGTGGAGGTGCCTATCTCAGACAAACAGTGGAAGGGAAAGGGAAATATATAATTTGGCTGGAAGATTTATGTCAGCAAGTTGTGGATAAATGGCAATTTGCAAACTCTCAAATTGTGCAGAAAAGATGGATGCTACATTAAAATATGCAATGGAGATACTTAGGTTATGGACATGCTTACATCAAACTTGAGGGATCATATTTATTTTCCCTTTTACCCCTTTGCTATAATATGTGTTCAATTATATAGTTAAAGGGTTTGATAAGTAATTATAAATCTTTAGTTGTTTATAAAGTCATGCTTGTAAAACAGGATTAGGAGTTTAAGTTTACTTTTCAGAACTGGCTCACTGACATAAATCTACTTATTTTCCATTCTGAATCCAAAAGCCTAATGAGGGAAAGTACTCAATTTAGACAAAGTTTATTTCTTGTTTCAATAGCGCTGGATTCCAGGACTTACTTGTATTCAACTTATTCTTTGTAGTAGATGTACCAGGAAGAAGGTTGTCTTTTGCATAACTTTTGGTACTGCACCTGTGTCTGTAGACTATGGGTGAAATTATCCAAAGTAATATCTGCTTGGAAAGGGTTTGTTTAGCAGTGATCTATAGAGATGTATTTTACTTCGAGGTCCTTTTGTTTGCAGAAACCCTTTCATCAAAGAAGGTTATGGTTCTTGCAGCTGGGTATAGTGGACAGGAATTTAAAATGCACTCAGCTACCTCCCACTGATATTCTGATACCCCTTTTCAGAAAGAGAAAGAAAAAGATACAAAAACTGAAATCATGTGATGGTCTCATTCCATTGCCTGTATTGAAAATAAAGAGCCTATCAGTCCCTTTCCTTGAGCAGTTGTTTATTTTTAACAAATGTTACATTTAATTTTTTGTCAACACTGTGATCATCTATATATCTAATTTTTTATATCAGTTTTAGATTTCTTATGTTTAATAATAAAATAATGTAGACAGGTGCATGCATTTTTTTTCTGGATGGACATATGCTAGTGTTATGTTAGGTATACTTGATGTTGTGATTTTATTCTAGTTGTTGTTTTTCTTTGGGTTTCTGTATTAAAGTTCAGTTTGACAATTATGTGTATGTATATATATATATATATATATATATATATATATATATATATATAAAACCTCCTTACAGTCTCTTTCATAGATAACCATCCAGCATTAGGATTATAAGTCTATTAGGATGTCAATATATTGCTTTCTCTAGATAACACATTTCTTCCCTAATTCACTTTTATTCTGTACTCAGTTTTGACTTTTCATACCTTCTACAGTCTAAGACTTAGGCCATATCTATGCTCACCATTATCCAAATTCACTATCCTTCATCAGTACAACTGAGCTATTTATTAATATATATTAAAATGTTCTTAACATTCACTTCTTTCCTAATCCCTTACTTCACCATCAATCAGGTGCTTTCCACTACTAACTGTAACTTGTACAATTTTAATCAGAACGTAATTTATACTCTGTTGATTAGTTAGTCCCACTAGGCTAGTAGCCTCTATTGAGGAGATTCCCAGGGGTGGTATTTATACTACTAGAGAAAACTTGACCAGGGCATTGGGTGACGTCCCTTACAATTGATTTTGATCAGTATTCATGGAAGTGGTAGCCACGAGTACGTGAGCAAGTCCCATTCCTAGTGCATTGGTGGCTGGGAGGATGATGTGTGAGATGGAAGATTCAATGCAGGGAGAGGAGAAGAATGCCAGCTCTAAGAAAGAGTTTGCAGATAATGTAGAAGACTCAGACGTTTTATTTCAGAAGCAGCTTTTTGACAAGATGATTGAGATGAACAGAGAAGAATGCATAGTTACAAACCTCCAATCAAGTTGGTTGCGGAATGATTTATTAAAGGACTTAATAAATGAAAGTGAACCAGAGAATGAAGTCTTCTGGGGTGACATCATAGATATAATATAGGAATAAGATGCAGAAACAAGACCTGAAGAGGTTAATACATAGAAGAAGAAAACATACGCAGAGACTGTGACAATTACACAAGAAGGGTAGAAGAAAAAGATAAAATAAAACATATTGAAAATAAAATTCATGATAAGAATACAATGCAAAAAGAGCCAGGAACTGAACAGATGTGAGGTATGGAACAATTAAATGTTACCCTTGGGAGTGAAGACACAAGAGATAAGAGCTTTAATTTTTGATTAAGAAAAAAACAATTTATGAGATTTATTTTGAGACTGTACAAAGCATAGAAAAAATGATGTGAGTATGAAGAAAGGCAGAATAACAATTCAAGGAATGATTATGTAATTCAAGCATCATTTTGAGAGACTAAAAAGAAAATGATTGTGCAATTCCCATTAGAGGTTGAAAGAGAAAGAGAGTTTAAAAGAACATTTAAAAATGTTTACAAAGAAGTAATAGATATTTCAAAAGTATATGAGAATAGAGGTTTATAGACTGGGGGTGGGATTGTAATGTTATTTTAAAAATAAATAATGAAAACATTATACACATTCTGAGTATAAATGCTGATGGCAGCATAGATGTTGTAAAATACTGGGAGCAACGAAAAACATGTTTCTTTTGTGGAAAAGAAGGATATTTAATTAGCAACTGTGATAAAAAGAAATGTTATATTGTGGAAAAACAGTTGATGTAACAAAGAAATGAGAACTTGAATGCTATAAATGTAAAAAAAGGACATTTATGGATGGATTGCAAAGAAAAGGAAAATGAGCAAAGCATAGCAAATCAAAATAATGATAAACAGGAAAGTGTAAATGAAGAGGGGATAGAAATAGATGAAAGTTTAGAAGAAAAAATTGGACAATGTACAAAAATGATGAACAGGAAATAGAGGTACAATCAGGAGCAAGTAATGAAGACAATATAGTTTGAAAGGTAGTAAGAGGAAAAGACCTGTTGGTAAAAGAATAAAAGACAGAAAAGACATTTAAGTGTGTTTATATAAAGGAAGAGGAAGAAAGGAAATGGTTAATAGATATAAATTTGAAATAAGCAATAAAAGAGAAATATATCTCCTAAATTAAGGAACAGCAAAAGAAATAACCAGAGGATTCTTTCAGTCAATGTTAATAGTATGATGACTATAAGAAGAATAAGAATTCTAGAATGGTATAACAATGTGATGTTTATTTTATTATATTAGAAGACATAACATTTGTGACTCATGATGAAAAAGTATAAACACAAAGTCTGTAGGATGAGGAAGTAATATCGAACATTGGGAATAAAAAGTGTGCTGGAATATCAGTATTATACAGATGAGTAGTAAAAATACTGGCTGTTATATTACTAATAATATTAAGAGTAACAGTTGTAGATTTAAGGTGGCAAGAAAAGATGTATAGAATTATAATTATTTATGCTCATGTGACGTGTAAAAAAAGAGAGAACTTATTTTAAAAAATGCTAGATTTTGTTGGTATAATATGCATATTATAACTGTGGGTGATTTTAATTGTTATTTAAGTGGAAATAAAAAGAAAAGAGGGAAATACCTAAAGAGAAGGTCTGAAGTAATAAAATGTGAAAAGATGGTTATGTTGGACAAAAAACATAGACATAATGATGGAGTGTTTTAAAAACCTATACTTGATTACTGTATAGTTTCAGGAGGTATAAGTATGAAAGAAAAACAGGCTAGTACAACAGTTTTTTCAGATCATTTAACAATGTGGATATAAATAAATCATAATAAAGGATATACAAAAATAGGAAAAATTATAAAAAGAATAGATGTAAAATAATGGAATGATAAAGGAAGTTTAGTAAGTATTCAAATATGGAAAGATGATATTACTATGAAACCATTTTATAGTAGTTGGTCTGAATGGTGGATTACTTTTAATGGAAAATTCAAAGACAAAGAAAAAATCAGGAATCTTTAAAAATATTTAGAGAAGCACTGTATAATTTAGAGAATAACAACACAGAATATTGTGAAAGAGAGACATTTATAAGAGAAATGGAGATAAAATGACATTTCAATATTATATAAACAAATACATTTTTTAGAAAAAAAGAAGAGGTATCACCACATTTAAGTAAGATAGTAAAGGAAGATAGCAGTGTAATGAGAGAAATGAAAGATAAAGAGGGGGACTTTAAGAAAAATCAACAGCAAATCATGGAATTTTTGACAAGTTATGTGGAAGAAATATTTAAAAAGAAAAAATACACAGTGGAAGGATATGGGAGGTAAAAATTATTTTGGAACAAATTAACAGAGAGTTTGAAAAAGAAATGTCAATATAAATAGAAATATATTTAAACAGTTAAATGTAAAATCTGCTGCTGGGCCAGGTGGAAATGGATTTGAAATGTATACAATTGAGAAGACTGGAAGAAAAAATATTTATTATGTGTATTTAATAAATGGTTTAATGAAGGTTTAAATTATAAATAACTGAGTAGTGCAAAAAAAGAGAGAAAGAGATGAAATAAAAAATGGTAACCAATAACACTAAATAATACAGATTGTAAGATATTTCTGAAAAAAAAATACAGAAAAGATTTTAAAATACGATGCAATGCAATGCAATATACAATGGAGGACATGTATATGGTATTACAGGAAAAAATTGCTAAGATTTACTAATGATACTGAGAGCAATAATAAATAATATTATACATAAGAAAGAAGAGATAAAAGTTATGGTAGGTGATAATAAAGTGTTTGACTCAATACAACATGACATATTATGGGACATAATGGACATATATAATAGTAAAAATTCAATCAAGTGTTTATAACAGCATATAGCAATAATACAGTAAGATTTCTAGTCTATGGTTGGTTAAGCAAAGAAATATACATGAATACCGATATAAGACAAGGATGTCCTATGAGCTGCATTTTATTTGCTTTAGTTATTAATATAATAGTTATGGAAATTAATCAAAAATGAAGGAAGCAAATTACACAGTTCATTAGGGTGTTAAAATTCCAGTTATGATGTCATACACAAATGACATAATTAGAATAAGTAAAAATAGAGGATGAATAAGAGAAGTTATGTATTTGGTGATCAATTAATGAAAATCGATTTGAACATAAAGAGAAAAGTAAAGTAATAAGAGATACTATTAAAATAGCTGGAGTACAACTCTCTATGAAAGAATATCTACTTTAGGCAACAATTTTTATAAAGATAGTAATAGAAAGGGGATAGGCCATTATATTAAAGAATTAAAAGACAAAAACATATAGATTAACTTTTATAAAGTGAGCTGGACTAACAGTATTAATATGCAAGAGAGCATATTTATCAAGTATTCTTTTTATTCCTAGAATTTATGAGAACTTTTTGTTAGTAATAATTTTATCTTTTATATGGGGATCTATATTAAACCTTGTTAAAAGGTATATTCTTCTTGAATAAAGAAGAAGGATGATTAATATTGATTAATCCAATAATTTCCGCTGCATTATTAAATTTATATAAAGTTTTAAAATGTTAAAATAAAAAAGGTGATAATTTGGTAACAAGAATATGTACATGTATTACCAGAAAGGCTCCTCCAGACTCTGTTACACTTTGCTGTGAAGGAAAGGTTAGTTTGCTTTTATTTTTTGTATTTTGTATATTTTAAATACTGTAGTTTGTTTTCTTTACCTTGTGTTTTACCTGCATTCTGCTTAAACATTATATTAAAACTTCAAAAGAGACCACAGCTCTCTCTCTCTCTTCTGAGTCAGTCATAGTTGTCTTGTTAAATACCACTGTCTTTCTAGTTGCCTGCCTCTTATGTTAATCTGACCATATATCTCATTTCCTCTCTACTTTCACTGGCTTGTGAAATAATCACTAAATCAAAAACCCCTCCCCTTCAACTATTTAAATTTATTGGCCATCCTACTGTATTCCATAGTACCAGAATACAAAAGTGACTACCCCTTTCAACCTATCTTGCTGTTTTAAAAATAGTAACTCTCCACTAAACTTTAACTTTTTAAACAGGTAAAACTTAAGTTACCTACTTTCACGTCTACCTTCTCTAGTTCACACTGCTGTGTGCATATTTTTTATCTTACTTTTAAGCATCCCTTTGACTAGCACTTTCTCTAATACCTGCTGGAAATCACTAGGAAGCCTTAAACTGATACAAGCACTCAACTCTCCATGTTAATAAGGAGAAATTAATAGTAGGCACTAAACAGCCTATAATTGCAAAGTACCTTGCTAAGGTAAGGGAAAACAGCTCCTGTACTTTACAAAAAAAAAAAAAAGAAAAAGCATCAAACCAAGCATGTCCAAGGGTCAGCTTCTGGTGATTTCTCCTGTCCACCTGGTGAATCTGGGCATACTGGGGCAATGCAGCAATTGCCTCATGTACACAGACAACCCTCTCCTCCTACCACCCAACACTACAACCTGTGAGAGATGCACTTACATAGCCAAAATGGAAGCAAAGCTCTCTCCACCCAAGATTGTGCTAGACAGTCAAGAGGAAAAGGTTAACACCCATACTACACCTCAAGCAACACATAGCCCTTCTAAACCCACACCACCAACACCCACATATAGCAACACTAAATCCACATATTCAGAGGCCCTTAACTGTAACCTGCCCAAGCAACAAGGACCTCTGAAGCTCAAACGCAAACAAACACCAATCACAACCAAAGTGTCACATACTTCACAACACCTGTGTGCCACCCAGCAACAGCCCCTAAGGCAAAACAATGTACCTAACACTTTAGTCATAGGTGACTCTATAGTCCGGTACACTGATATCCCTCTCACCAGGTTGAACAAGGAGAATATTACAGTCAGCTGCCTGTCGGGTGCCAGAATCCGCCGCATAACACATGCACTCAAGTCACTCCACAACAAGTACAAATATGACTCTGTCATTGTCCATGTTGGAGTGAATGACTTGAGACGTACCTCCCTGGACTACATGAAAAGAGACATGGAAGAGCTCTCAGATCATGTGGCCCAGGCAGGTATGACCCTAGCCCTGAGTAGCATCCTGCCTTCGCCCAGAATGATACCACAATATAAGGACAAAATGATTGACTTCAACAATTGGCTAAGCTTCTGGTGTCATTCAAAGGGGATCCAGTATCTGTCTGCCTGGGACGACATGATTGACAGACCACTATGCTTTGCCAGAGATGGTCTGCACCTGTCGCCTCTGGGATTCAGGTTACTGGCTAAGGCTCTTGCCACCCCTATAGTGCCTTTTTTAGGCAAAGTTCAAAGGACAAAACCACCACAGTAACACGTACAAGCATGCAAAATATGAAGGTAATGCTACTCAATGCTAGAAGTCTAAACCTCAAAATGCACTCTCTCGAGGCACTCCAAAAAATGGAGAACATCAATATCTGTGCAGTAACTGAGACCTGGTTCAAGGCTCCAGAAAGCACCCCTGCAATACTAGGCTACAACTCTTACCACACTTTTCGGCCACCAAAGCAGGACCGAAACACTAAAGGTGGAGGAGTGTCAATATTCACCAAGGATATTCACACCACCAGGCTAGTTGCCCAACACAATGCATCTGAAATTCTCCAGGTGCAACTAACACTAGGTAAGACTGCAATCCAAATTGTAGCTTGCTACAGATCCCCCACCATACCCCAAGATTCTCACTACACCTTTCTACACATACTGGAAAATATTAAGATAGAACCAAACACCCTAATACTGGGTGATTTTAACTACCCTGCCATTAACTGGGAAAGCTACTCATGTACCAACACCTTTGTCCCACGGTCCTTGGAATTCATAAATTCCAACGCCCTGGATCAACTAATCCATAGTCCCACCAGGGGCTCCAATATCCTAGACCTGGTCATTACCAACATGGAAAATCGATGCTCCACACCTATGGTCACCCCCTCATTAGTCACGTCTGACCATAAGCTAATCACCCTTAACATCCCACCCCCACCTCCCAGTAAGGAAACCTCCATAAAAAAACTTCTCCAAAGCCAACTTCATGCTACTCAAGTCAGAAGTGACAAACTTCATGACACCCATGCAGACGGGAGCTGAAAGTTCAACTGCTGAATCCTACACTAAAGCACTGTACAAGCACATCCACTCATGCATAAATCGTGCCATTCCAAATAGAACCAAGATGCTCTCATCCAAAAAAAAGAAGCCAATCTGGTGGTCCCCTGCCTTAAACAAACATTACAACAAAAGGAAGAAACTGTTGCAGAAAAGAGGAAAAATCCCAGGATGCAAAAAACTTCCTTACCAGCCTCAGTAAGAAACTGAGATCCCTCATAAAATCCTCCAAAGCTAGTTACAAAAATAAAATTGCCAAAGATTCCAAAGACAACAACAAGGCATTCTATAACTATGTCAAGAATCTAAATGACAATGCTCAGATCTGCTCTGAGCTAAAATAGAATGGCATTAAATATACTGATCCCAAGGATATTGCCAATATCCTGGCAGATTGATTCAGTGCCAACTTCACCCCCTCTCACCCCCTAAATGGCCCATCTCAGTACCGGAAGATTACCAAATTCCGGTAATAACGGCCACACAGGTAAAAAACGCACTCTCCAAAGCTAAGAATACAGCATCCATGGGACCAGATGACATCCCGGGCTGTGTACTACATGAACTACAATATGAAATGGCACCTCACCTAAGTGTCATGTTTAATCATAGCCTCACCTCAGGTTTCGTGCCCACTGAGTGGCACACAGCTACAGTTATCCCACTCCACAAGGGGAATCCACCTTGGATCCCGGAAACTACCATCCCATCAGTCTGACAAGCCTTATCTGCAAGGCCATGGAGCCTATTATCATGGAACTTATAAACAAAGACATTGGCAACCTTCAAACACTGGACCCCACCCAGTTTGGGTTCGTGCAGGGCCGATCTTGTATCCTGAACTTGATTGACTTCTTCGAACCAGTCTCCAGAGCCATGGACAAGGGTAAGGTGGTCCACACAGCCTATCTAGACCTTGCCAAGGCCTTTGACACCATCCCCCACTCTGGAATCATAGATAAACTTACTAAGCTGGGCATTAATCCCTACATCACCCAATGGGTTGCTAACTGGCTTACTGATAGAACCCCACACTGTAAACGTAGCAGACTCCAAATCCAGCTCCAGACAAGTGGAGCACCTCAGGGTTCAGTCCTGGGACCGCTCTTGTTTGGCATCTACTTCTCTGAAGTACAAGCCAACACTAAGGGACTCTGGATAACAAAGTTTGCAGATGACTGCAAACTGGGAGCCATTATTGAATGCCCAAATGATGTGGATACTCTACAAAAGGGCCTTACAGAAACAGATGCTTGGTACCAGAGCCATGGGCTCAAGCTCAATGCCAAGAAATGTATAGTTATCCCCTTTGGAAAAAAACATGTATCCGTGAATTACCATATAGGTGGCAGTACACTAAACTCCGAAGGTTTGATAAGAGACTTAGGGACACAGGTGGACAGTGGTCTCACCTTCGTTAACCACATCACCACAACAGTCAGGAAATCCTTCTATGTGGCACACCTCATCACTAAGGGCTTTTCATCCAGAAAAAAAGAGGTCATTGCCCCACTGTACTCATCCCTCATTAGACCCATTATAGAATACAATGTCCCATTTGGTATGTACCTCTCAAGACATCTGCAACAACTGGAAAGGCCACAGAAATACCTCACTAAAAGAATCACAGGCCTAAAGCAGATGCCCTACGCTGACCGCCTTAAAAAACTCCAGCTATACTCTGTCGCATATCATCTACTCAGAGGCGGTCTTTGCTTAACATACAAGGCCATGTCAAACCCAGAGCTGTTGGACATGCTACACTTAAAGAAATCCCAATCCCTCAGAGCCACACGCTCCAGAGATCTAAACCTTGTCATCACAATAAACAAAACATGTTGGAGGGATAGGTTCCTGACCCAGAGACTCTCTAGACTCTGGAATAGATTGCCCATACATGTCAAGCAGAATGCCTCTTTGGCCTTCTTCAAAAGGAACCTTGACGATTGGATGGGAGAAAGGAAATTCACCCCGGGGATCACGTCAGTCATCCTGCTAGACAGGGGTCCCGGGAAGTAAATAGTGTGGGAAGAAATAGCCAGGGAATTGTTATGGCTAGACTTGTATAGGCCCTAGGGCTGATAGCCTAGTACCAACCTATGAACCTAAGTATGAGGAATTATGGGAAACAATTAGAAATAATAAAAGAGGAAAATGCCATAATGAAGAAATAGGGAATTATCAACAAGAAATAAGTATGAGGAAAATAATTGATTTAGGAAGTGAATGAAAATATAAAAATATGGTGCAAAACCATTATGAGAAAATATTGTACTGTTAATTCTAGGAAAGTATTCCAGAAAAAAACATCAGAGCAATTAAACAAAGAAACAAATGGCGTAGCAATCATGTTGAATGTCATGATTTTTGTAGATTGGGAATTACCAGAAAAAGCAAACATGTCTAAAAAAAGAAAAGTGAAAGAATGTGATAGTATTGTGGAGAAGAAAAAACAGCAGAATATGACTTTTTGAAATGTGAACGAGTTTAAAAAATTATGGAATAAATTATGTACAGAATTTTTTTCAGGGGGATTTAAAAGAACAATGATAGTATAAATATGGATATGATAGAGTTTGGGTATTATGAGAACACAAGCAATAAAAAAAAGAAAAATTAGATATTGATAAAAAGTACTCTATGAAACATGGGTGATATGGAATGAAATAATTAAATTATTTCCATAGAAAATGGACATTGTCACTAATATTAAAAAGATTTGGTTATGGCTTTGGAAAAAGGAGTAGTGGTCAAAGTAAAAAATAAGTCTGCATATTAGTTTGAGGCACAGAAATATGAAAATGTAAATTTATTGTAAATATTTGTATAAATAAATTATATATATGTATATATATATATATATATATATATATATATATATGTATATATATATATATATATATATGTGTGTGTGTGTGTGTGTGTGTGTGTGTGTGTGTGTGTGTGTGTGTGTGTGTGTGTGTGTATGTGTGTGTGTGTGTTTGTGTGTGTAATTGGATCCCTATCAGATTATAGAAACTTCATTTGACTGAATCCCATTTGACTCAGACCATAAGACTGAAATTTCAAACTACTGAAAAATCACTTGACTGAAATCCATAATACTGAAATCTTACAATGCTAAATTTTAACATACTGAATTGTAAAGTGGACGATATAAAACCAGAATAGGTATATGCCCTTTTCCCCACTATAGTGTGATCCTGGAGTTAGCATATATAGTTAGGGGGGTGTGGGGAGCATAGCCCTCACCAATTTTCTTTTATATTGTCCAGTTTACAATTCAGTATGCTAAAATTTAGCATTGAAGGATTTTAGTATTATGGGTTTCAGTCAATTGATTTTTCAGTATTTTGAAATTTCAGTTTTATGGTCTCAGTCAAATGAGTTTTAGTCATATGAAGTTTATATCATCTGATAGGGATCCATGTAATTATATATATATATATATATATATA
>NC_056740.1:317943409-317967147 GCF_019279795.1 Protopterus annectens | reverse complement strand
TAGTCTACACATACGTGGATGCTGGGGTCGTGCTTTTAAAATGTTTTCCCATGAGAATAACACAGCCTTGCAAGGCACCTTGTCAATTACACTGTCCTTCTGTGATTGTAACTGTTTCAAGGACCCTAGACTGTTCTGATACAGTACTCAGTTAATTACTTAATACGCTGCTTTGTCTCTCTGGTAAGGAGTTGTACTGTTATCTTCGATTGAGCTCACAAGGCCATCCTCCTCAGAGGTAGGGGTGATGTTATGCATGTACATACATTTATTGTTCTGTAACCCAGCAGATAATTAATGCTGACAGACATAAGCCTGCTGTACTGGTTACTGCCAGGATCAGAATTCCATCACACTACAGCTTAGCTTCACCAATTACATGCAGGCTTACTTCTACTGCCATATTGTACGGTACAATTCAATGCATTATATAGTATTTAGAGTCTAAACTGGCACTTCATATGTGTTTCTATATATATTTCGAACAACATCCATCCGGCCATATGCATGTTGTTCCGTCCTTTACCTTGACCGTGTGTATTTGGCCGTCCGGCAACGCTACTCTCCACATGTGATGTCCCACCTTCCCCTTCTTTGCCTGTAGCACCCTGTTAGGACGTCCTGTTTGATAGGCATGTGTTCCGCTATATGTGATCGACTTCACTGCATAGCTAAACATCAATGCGGTGGTTCAACAACCCGACCTGTCCACATGTGTACAGTTATGTGCACCGTGTCGTATGCAAACCTATATGGTTTCGACGGGTACATACCACATGCGGATGTACACATTCTGCAGACACATTCACATGCAGCCATTTACATATCTGTACCTGAGGTGGGTTGGTGACATGTGGGTGCGATTGGCCGCGTGGCATTGCCTAGCACAAACATCTTACCACATTTCAGGTATGCACATTGTGTGTGGGTGTATAGCTGCACACGGATGCTAGCGGGTTAGGGTGCACAGGTGTACATGGGTGGGAGTGACATGTACAATGAGGCTATTGTGTATTACATCTGAATGCATGGGTTCTGCTTCTGGATATTACACTTCAACATACGCCATCCAGTGTATGCGACAGAGACGTTGCTGGGTGTGGGATATGTTGCTATGCACATGTTTGCCTGTGTTTAAGGTGTCTTGATTCCTTACTGTTGTTATGTCGACACAGCTACCTGGCTATGTACTCTCACAACTGCTTGTGACCATTATGGTTGGCACCTTTTCCAATGCCCATAGTGGGGCATGTTATGTGGAAACTTCGGAATTTGCAGGACTACACATACCCACGGCAAGTGCAGTTGACAGAACTTCACTTGTTTGCCATACTATAAGCTTATTCTGTAAGCATTTGGGTTCCTTATTCATATTCTTATGCCATGTATGTGTTTCATATACAAATGTATATGTTTTATACTACTATTACATGTATATTGCGGAAATATGTTTGGCAGGGGATCAGAGGTCATTTTCCATTTTTCCGATTGTTGCAGGGACACAACTGTCCAATCAGGGACTGTCCATGGCACATTGGGACAGCTGGTAACCCTGGTGAACATGCCCATGTCGCTACTGGGGTTGCCACCTTTTCCAGTTTCCAAGCTGGGATATTTCCGGGACTCACATATGAGTTTACAGGCCGACACTTACACGGTCAGTATATAGCATAGAACTTCACTTGTTTGCCTAAGTAGAAGCGTATTGTTGTGGCAATTTGCTTGCTTATTCTGTTTCTTGTGACATTTAGGTATTTCAGTTACAGAAATGACCAATTCATGCTACCATTACATTAAATACGGGATATCATTATGTCCTACAATCTTAGCACATTTGCCATTTTAATCGTTTTCGGGACACAACTGCCCATAGAGAGACTGCCCCACCCAAAGTGGGACAGGTGGTGACCTTAGTCGCTGCTCCTATGTCGGTGCGGCACGCTGACATGCTGCTGTACACCTTCTCTGAGTGTAACCACTGACGGTGCATTGCGGGACAAACGCGGTCATATGCGTATCCTTTGCTCCTTGGATGGGTACACTTAAGCCTTCGTGGCTTGTATTTGCTTCTCCGTTTATTTGGGATGGGTACTATGCTGCCCACTCTACGTGCGTTTCATTCTGCACGGGACCTGGCTGCTGCCATTACTATTATGGGCGGACCGTGGCTGTCAGCACATTAGGTTGCTCACCTCATGCCGGCTTAGACACGCCTCCAGACGCATCCTACCTGGGCTCGCTCACGTACACTACGCACGTGTCTGTGGTTGCGGTGCACTCTCATTAATATGCATATGGCGCTACTGCACTGGCTATTCACTGCACCGCCGGCACAGACCTTACGCCGGCCTTGCGCCGGGTTTCATGAATCCCGGGGGGTATGTCTATAATTACTTGTTGTATATAACTATTTCATATTTTTGATTTGTATTAACCTGGACTGTGCTTAGAAATAGTCAGTTGTAATCAGTGTACTAACTCAGTAAACAAACATCAATAAACATAAAAATAAATAAAATAAAATAAAATAAAATATGTAGTTTTTACCTTTGTTTTATCTCTGAGACTACTGTATAGTTATTAAATTAAATAAATGTGTTTATATTTACTGCATGTTGAGAAGCTGGCCAAATACACAATTCTCTATAGTACCTGGAGCTTTTGTTGCTCTTTTGTACTACAACAGGCAGAAAAAAAGACAAAAGGAGAAACTGTAGTAGCATCACAAAGAGTTCTGCTGAAAGTTGTAACATAGTTATCACTGCATCAGAATGTTCTGCAACAAAGTACATATCTGCTCCTCCAACACTTTTAAAAATCTGTAATAATCTTTGTATTGTTATACACATAAAGTGAAGCGTGTCAGCATAAAGTGTGTTACAGCTTTTAAAGCTGTTTCATATTCCCACCCATGTTCAGCGCTGATTGCTGTTTAATGCTGCAGTGTGAGACTAGCAGACTCCAGTGCTGAAAGATACTCAACAAACTTTGTTAATCACCTTTCTTATGTCAAAATTGTTTGTTCCCCAATTTTTGGAGAGTAATTGTGGTGCTCAAGTACTGTCCAATGATTATTAGATTTTTTTGGAAAAACATTCCATGGTTACTATGTCATAAATGTATATGGCAGACAAATGTATACTACTTTATTGATGCAAATGTTATCAAAAATATTTTTGTCATGAGAACATAATGAGCTGTAGTCACTGCCGGTATGATTTAAAAACAAATGTGAACTTGACATATGCTATTTGATTTAGCTGATCTTCAGTTTTAGTCATTTTATATTCATTAATTTTATTCCATGCTTACTACAATAGCTGTTGAGCTCTGCACAGATGAAGTATAAACCATATGCTGTATATTCCACTCCATCTGAACTCTCTCAGGTATTTTTTCATAAGAATGCAGTGGGGTTTATAAGTAGCATGAGGCAGTATCTGCCTTTTATTTCTCCCAAACTTGCATTGCATGGTGTAATTCTTAAAGCCTTAAATTAGTGATGCATACATTAGTTCTGTTGCCAAAACCTCATCTGTTAAACACATGCAGCCTCCTTCCTTGTCTAATGCTGAGAGCTTGCCTGGCTTAACATCTGCCTTCAACACCTGCATGACCCTTCATTCTCCACAAATAGAAATCAGAAGCAAGTGAAAAACAGTTTGTTTCTTAGCTTATTCTCTTTTCACTAGTATGTACTTCTTATGAACTGTGTTCATGGTGGGTTTTGATACCAAGGTTGACATGTCTGTTGTAACATTAATTAAATGTTCAGGAAATGCATTTCATCTACTTGTTTATTTTTGAAGACTAATACATAAAAGTAATGAAAGATGAAATGAGACATACTCAACAGCACTTTCATTTTTCCATGATTATCATTAACTCATCCCACACCATGACTTGCATGATTTATTCTCCCTGCAGTTATTCACTTTTAAGTATGCACCTTTTCCTTTAGTAAGTGGGAGAACTATGGATTCTAGAATCTGCCAAAAAATGTAATTCACAGCTTCATTATATTTACATTCTTCCTCTTTGTTTCTGGAAAAGTCCGCAGCATAGGTGCACTACTATAGCTGGACACACAGCTATGTTTGCATGGGCCGCAGAGTCATGGTGATAGTTAATAAAGCCATATAGGAAAAGCTGGTGGACAGGAGGGAAGTATATTATAGGATAAAAGCAAGGAGAGGATTGAAGATTGTAGAACAGAGTGATAGAAGTTTTAGTTTGTTTGCATCAAAGGGCCAAAAAGGGCTGACTACAGTATGTTATTTTTAACATTATTTATTGCAGTGGCAGTTATTGTTTGCATGGAGTTTTGCATGTCTTACTTGTGCCTCCATGAGTTTTCTCTGGGTGCATTAGATGCTTCTCTTTTCTTCTTGAAAAAACATGCTGGTTGCTTGACTATGCTAAACTTTTAACAAATATACTGAAATCAGCTGAGCATGCCTGCTGCCTTTTAACAAAAGCTTTATAAAGCTCCATTGGCTCCTATTCTGATTAGATCAGCACTAATTACTTTAAGTTCCCCTCCTGTTTTTTTCATTGGGTTTTGCTTTTTACTATCTGCTGTATACTGATACCCTACTAGGGTATATGTAGCTGAATAGCGGTTCGTGTACAAAAATTAAAATGTTCCCTTCGTCATCAGTGTAAAAAAATCCTTCTTTCTAGTTGTCTCAAGCACATTTCACTAACAAAGTCTAACAATTAACGGTTTGTACTGATCTGCGAAGAGCTTCGTGGGCAAACACAGACTTGTTCCCTGCTCTGCAGGTCTGCATGTTGCTCTCTCCTAAGAACTCAGATTGACGGTTTAATCTCTTTCACTCCTACCTCACCACACCTTCTAGCCCACGTTCCTACAAATAATAGCACTTTCCAGCATGGCCAGCACTCTACCTTCCCTTGCATTGGCAGCCTTCTAGTACTTGGTGTCCTAAAGCAGCGTAATACCTGCCACATGCTCAACCAAATTCCTTCACTCTGTGAGAGGTGTAAACAGACAGCTAACCTGGAGGTAGGCCTCCCAAAATCCCATCCATGCAGAGAACATCACGCTATGTCACCTCCACGCATACAAACCCAACATTCTCACACTATTAGCACTAATCAGTTACATGCTGATTATCACTACCTAAGTAGCTTTGAATTCTTAAGAGGTGGCATTAATGAACCTCCCCAAATACATCTGCAAAATGCACCTTCATTAGCATGTCACAAACAACAAAACTCTTTGCACCTAGCATGAATAAATCAGCTTCTGGTAAAATCTTAGTAACTGGTGACTGCTTCCGTGCATTAGGCTGAGCAAGGACAGATTACAGTCATCTCTCCCTCAGAAGCCAGGATTAATGACCTTTTAAGAGCCCTTAAACTTCTCCCCTCTAGTAAATGCTACTATAAAATGATCATAGTCCATTCTGGCATGAAAACCAATGAAAGACATACAGAATATCTTGTTGGAATTTTCTATTAATGCTTCCTTCATGGATAAAACTCTGGCCTTCAGTGATATCTTTCTCTCACTGAGAACGGTGCCCAAGTTCAAAGAAAACTGCAACACCCAGCATTAACATACCTATCGACATTGCCATACAACCTTTTACTTTTTAAAAGATAGTTGCATCTTAATCAAATGCATTTTAAACAAGTAAAAAAGTAAACATATTGGAGAAATCATTTTTACTCCATATATATATATATATATATATATATATATATATATATATATATATATATATATATATATATATATATATATATATATATATGTGTGTGTGCGTGTATTTTTAGTATACTTTATATATTAATTTAACTATTTCTAATGTTATATGTATGTCTTATAAGATGACACAATTTAGGGAAAAAAATTAAATGCTTTTGTTTATTTTTTTACACTAGTGTTTATATTTCATATGTATATTATTGAAAGCAATACTTTTAAGAAATTTTTTTTAAAATATGAATTTGTAGGTTCACAGGTGAATACTAGGCTAATGACCACAAGGGTCTTTTTATGCCTCGCCATGCATTCCAAATCTCTAACAAGTTCTAGTACCCTTGATAAGTGTATGCAGGGGATTGGGAGGTGAAACATTTATAAGCAGGGGTCTGGGAGATGAACCATTTATAGGCTGCTTGTGGCAATTAGAGACATAGATGCCAAACCAGGGATGAATTTCCTGTTCCCTATCCAGTTGTCCAAGTTAAACTTGAATTGGGTTAGGGAGAAACTCTGTTTCACATGGTTGGGGAACCTGTTCCAGAGAAGGGGTAGTCTCTAGGATACATACCTGTCTCTCCATCAGTTCCTATTTATATCACAGGAAAGGTTTAGTTCTTTAGAATGGGTAATTCTGGTGCTGTTTGGATATGCAGGATGTCCATCAGAGTGCAGTCTGACAATGCCTTGTATGCCAGGAATAGATCTCCCCTTCACAGTTTGAAGCAGACAGAATACAGGGATAGGGCCTTGAGGCAGTCTGCAAAGGACATGTTACTTATGCCCTGTATTCTTTTAGTGAGGAACCACCATGGGTGTTTCAATTGTTGGATATATCTGGTTAGGTACATACCAAATGGGACATTATACTCAATGATAGGTCTGATGAATGCTGATTACAAAAGAACAATGACTTCTTTGGACCTAGATGCCATATCTTTGTTTATAAGTTGCACAACATAGAATGACTTCTTCACTACTGTAGACACGTGACAGTCAAAGGCTAGATTACCATCTATGTGTATCCCAAGTCCCTGACTATTGGGTCAGCTCTTAGGGGTGTGTTGTCAAAGGGTACTATTATGCATTTCTTGGCATTTAGTTTTAGTCCATGGCTCTGGCACCAGTTGTTTGTCTGTGTCAGCCTTGTCAATAGGAGATTCAATGACAGGTCTTAATTTGCAATCCCCTGCAAATTTAGTCTGCCAGAGACCATTGACATTGGCCTTGACTTCAGATGAGTAACTGCCAAAAAGGAGCAGTCGCAGGACTGATCCCTGAACTCTGCTTGTGATGGGCCTCTTTGTAGAGGTGGACTCCCAAATTCTAACTTCCTGGGTCCTGTCTGTGAGCCAGCTGGCTCTCCAGTGGGTGACACAAGGGTTTGTACCTAACCTCTTAAATTTGTCAACAAAGCCCAAGTCAGGGATTGTGTCAAATGTCTTGACCAAGTCAAGGTTGGCAGTGTGAACCATTTTGCCCTCATCCAATGCTTTTGTGTCCTTCTCAGAGAAGTCCACCAGGTTGAGTAGGGATGACTTGCCCTTGAAACCAAATTTGGTTGGGTCTAGTGTCTGGAGGTTTCCTGTGTCATTATTGATCATTTCCATGATAATTCTTTCCATGGTTTTGCAGATCAGACTAGTGAGACTTATGGGTCTGTAGTTTCCTGGGTCTATAGATGACCCACCTTTGTCCAGAGGAATGACTGTTACTGTTCTCCATTCATGAGAAATGAAGGCTGTTTGGAGGCTACAGTTAAACAAAAATTCTAAAGGACCTGATAGATCATGTTTCATGTTATTTAAAGGCATCCTGGAATATTGTCTTGGGCCATTGATGCAGTGTTCTTGGCTTTAGAGAGAGCATTAAGGACCTGTTCCCTAGTGACAGCGGGGGAATTATATTTGATGGTATTTCCTGATGAAAGGTTGAGGGAGAGAGAATGGTTAAGTTGGAGCTGAATTTGTTGGCCAGTAGGTTTGCTATATCATGTGACTTAATAGTGGGAAGTAAGCCACAGAGTACTTCCTGAACATTCCACAGTTAGCTGGGGTTCCAGGTTTTAGTTTTACTTCAAATTAGACCATTTTGTGGTCTGACCTTACCAGCGAAGACATTACAGTAGGGGTTGTGCTGCACTCTCCCATTTTAGTGAGGACCAGATTCAGTATGATTGCACCCCTGGTTGGTGTATTGACAATCTGGTCCAGGGAGTTTGTGATTACAAAATCCAGGAATCTCTGTGCCTGTACATATGATGTTGTATATGATTCCCAGTTAATAGTGAGGTAATTAAAGTCACCCATAAGTATGGTATTGGATTAGATGATGAGTGTTTCTAATAAGTTTAAATACATGGTATGGGTTTCATGGGTCATAGAGGGGTATCTTTAGCTTGCAAGGAAGTGTTATTGGACTTTGCCTTTGGTGATTTGAACATGGAGAAGCTCAAGTGCATTCATTTGTTTGATCAGCCTTGAGGTATATTTATTTTTTATGTAAATCGAGACACCTCTACCTTTAGTCCCTGTCTGTGTAGTAGATGGTTTAAATGTGTGGAAGGCATTATAACCTTGCACTATAGGGGTGCTTTCTGGTACTTTAAACCATGTCTCAGTGACCAGATGCATGTCAGCATTCTCTAGGAAGAAGAAAGCTTCTAGGGAGTGGAGTTTTTTGTTTTGACTCCTAGCATTGAGCAGTAACACCTTTAGATTGTTTTGGTTTTCATTTGCTATGTCAGAAGTACTTTCAGTTTGGCATTGCCTAAAAAAGGCACTGTGGGTGAGGACAATGTTTCAGCTAATATTTGAAAGCCTAGAAGTGAGAGGTGCAGACCATCCCTAGCACAGCACCATGATCTGTTGACCATCTCCCACCATGCTGACAAATACTGCAGCCCGTTAGAAGGACATCAGAAATTAAGCCAGTTGTTAAAGTCAGTAATCTTTTGTTCATATTGTGGCATCATTCTTGGAGAAAGTAAAATGCTGCTCAATGATAGGCTCAGCCAGGGACACATTCTGAGAGCTCAATATAGTCTAGGGACTATAATTGAGTCATACTGGAACTCGTGGTCCAATGATCTGAGTGCATGCTTAATGTGGTGGATCCTGGCTCCAGATAAGCAGCTGACCATGACTTTCTCCTTACTCAACCTGGTGAGAGGGACATCAATGTGTCTCCCAATGGAATCTCCAATGACTAGAATGTTGGAATCTGTTGGGGCTTGCCTTATGGGCTTAGAAGTAAAAGCTCCATGAGATGTGGCTATATGTGTTGATGCAGCTGTTTTTTTTGAAAGACTGAGTTTGGAGTTTCTGAGAATGTTTGTCATTTGTATGTCATCTAGGAGGTCTTTGGGGTTTAGGAAGGTTACATTTAAGTCCCTCTGCATATATGGGTCTCTATGTCTGTTTTGAATTGTGTGTGATGGACGCAGCATGTGTACTACTGACAACCTTAATGATATTAGGAGTGCTTTTATGTGAGAGCTTTGCCTCCAGTGACATTGTGTAAATACATTTCTCACATACCATATCAGTTTGTTTGAGAATTAACTAGTTGTCAATAAATATGAACTCATTTCTACATTGCCTCAGGATGCCCATATCCACCAAGCTGGTAACAGGGATAGTGGAAAAGTTCATATCTATGGTAACAGACCCTTTTTATTGATTAGACAGTTGTAGTGAAAACATAAATCATCCAGTAGTGCAGCAGTTAATGTTGTTGCCACACAACAAGTTCTCTGGTCCTACCTGCCTTCACGTTGGCTTTCTCTGGATGCTCCGATTTCCTCCCACATTTCAAAGACATGCACCTGGAGCATTTCTCTTTGGGCCTCCGCTAAAAGTAGGCTCTGTCCTAGTCGGACTTTCCCAGTAAATAAATGTTAAATAAAATAAAATAATGTTAGGAGTATGCAACTCTGGGGGCAGTGCTTGTCACTGCAAACTAGTTGTCCTATGTACAACTAGGTATTGGTGAAATTTCAATGGTGCTTTTACAGAAAAAATGTCAACTGAAGGTGTACTTGAGCGGAAACTAATAAACAGAGCCTGATGAATTATGGATAAAATAGTTAGGCAGATATTCTGAAGTTCGAAGCAAATCAAGCAGTACTTACTGAAAGAATTAGCTTGTCAAGAATGATGAAAAGAGGGGAATCACCTGAATGGCTACTGTCTGATTACTACTAGTGTTGGTCTCAACACAGCTTCACTATGCTGGGATACAATGCTCCTTTACTTCTTCTCTCACCAGAAACAAAACAGTAGCACTAATCCCAAGATGAGAAGCAGGCCATGACCTGTTTGGTGATTTACAGTCTTATCCCAGATGATGTAAGGGTCTGTAGGCTTGTTTAGCAACTTCTGGTAGATGCCTTCAATTATTAACCAGACCAATCAAGAAGAACAAACACAGAAACTTGCTTCCCAGCCACAAAGAGTTACAAATCTGTGCACCCTGCTCCTTCTCTCACCAGGTGTAAAATATAAGCAAAAATTCCAAACTGGCAGTTATTAGGCTTTAAGATAATCAGCAGTCCCCAGGAAATAATATCCTTTTGCTCCTTCTCTCTACAGGTGCAAAACAGAAGCCTTAATCCAAAGATGACAACTGATAGGCATAATGTGGGCTCTCCAGTAATTGGTGGTCTTGGAGTTGATGTTGCAGATTTTAAAGGTGAGATGGAAAAAAATAAGGAAATATCTTGAGAGCTGCAGTATGCACTGGGCAGTTAGATATGAAAGAGGGTGTAAATTAAGCTTCAGCTATCTAAGTGAAGAGCCACTGATTTTAAAAGAGCAAGATAGATTGGAAGGGGTGGGCACTTTGTATTTTGGTTCTATGGAATACTGTGTGATGTAAATGTAAATAGTTGAAGGGGAGTGACTTTACAAAATGATTTTTGTGCTTACTTACAATAGCCAATGAAAGAGGAGGGGCAAGCAGATATGTGGTCAAACTAACATAGGGGGCAGGCAACTAGAAATACAGTTGAGTGTAAACACACTACAGCACCTGTGGGGGAGGGGGGGGGAAACTTAATTTCTGTGTGACTCACAAGAGACACAGATGTGGTCTCTTTCCTAGTTTAACTATGCAACTAAAAGCAGAATACTAGTAAAACACAGTGTAGAGAAAATGAATCACAATATACAACATAGAAGAAGGCAATAAAGCAACACAAAATATAAGAAAGCAAAAACAAACTAACATTTCTCTCACTGCAAGTTGTGGCAGTCTGGGTGAGTTTTTCTAGTAAAGCATTTGAATGTTTTATATTACCCCTTAAATAGAAGGCGTAGTTCCTAGTTCCACCCTAATATCACAGGCAATTAAACTTAATTGACCTGTTCTAATTTCTCTGTGACTTACAAGAGACACAGCTGTGGTCTCTTTCCTAGTTTAAATATGCAATTAAAAGCAAAATACAAGTAAAACACAATGTAAAAAAAATGAATCACAATATACAAAACAGAAGGCAATAAAGCAACACACAATACAAGAAAGTAAAAACAGACTAATCTTTACCTCACAGCAAGTTGTGCCAGAGTCTAGGTGAGCTCTTCTATGACTTTAAGGGCTTTTGTTTAAATGAATTATACATGCACATTGATGTAATCTCTTATGTAATAGGAAGTAGTTTTAAATCACAGATGTGATGTAACTTCCATTTCTAAAGAATTTCTTTATATTGATGGAATGAAAGCATTTAACTTGTCATTTAAACTGTCATACCAGCTCGTTGTTGTTTGGATTTTTTGGTACTCAGGTATTTGGATATCTTTCTGGTTCCGGAAATTAAATGGCCGCACACAAATTTCTTCAGCACTTAAGGCATGATGACAAATACAATATTTCCATTGATTTCTGAAGATTTGGTTTTCTCACTGCTTCAGAAATCAGTGTTGGCAATGCATTTTTCAACCTTTGGCACATGACAGCTTGTGCTCAAGGCAGCCACCCCTTCACCCTACCCTAACTGCAGCTCTAACTAATTCAGCATGTGTCAATCTGGTAATATTGCAGGTGAAAGTGAACCAGAATGGCCTAGAAGTTGTACTGCTGCAACAGGCAGATGAGTAGCACATATTTTGAGACAACTTATAAATATACATACCAGACATATTCAGCTGAGAAAGAGATGCTATCCACTGTTTATGGATGTGAAAAATTCTGTGAAAATGTTTATGGCAAACTAGTGCTGGCTGAGGGAATATATTCAGAAGATCACAAATCGGAGATGAAAATATTGACCATACAAAGTTGAAGTTCAGCAAAATAAAACAAGCAAAACCAATGTTTTGAGGTTGCACTATGATGGGGAAAGGGAAAATACTATTCCTGCTGTACCATGATCTCATGCAACACACTACCAGCCATTCAGTATTATTAAAAAGCCAGTAGCAACATATCTTTGTTTTTTTTTGTGTGTTTTGACCTTGAGTGTTTGATGTTTTCATCTTTTATGTTCTAAGCTGTAGATCTTCTGAATGTATCCCGTGGGTGAGACAGACCCAATGATTCAGCAAGAGCCCCACCACTGGTAATAATAGCTACAGTAAAAAGGGTCTGTTTATGGGATCATCAATCTGTCATTTGGAGACACATTAACTGCAATAAGAAATTACCTAATTATTGGCTGATTTGCATGCCTTGGAATCACCATAAATTACAGTCGGTGCAGGTCAGCACTTTCCTGCTGTTGCTAACACTGGCAGCCTTTGCATTGCATTGGTACAGGCAACCCTATATTCACTCTCCCACGCAAAGACATAGAGACAGACAGACACACACACATGCACATACACACGCGCGTGTGCTTTACACGCGCGCACACCACGACACATACTTCTTACCTATTCCCGACTCATCCGAAGATCCCCAGTGTTTCTTCACATTTTTTCTCTCTCACCTTGTAAATCACAGATATTTACAGTAAGAGAAAAGTGTCAGACATTTCATTCTCATTACTGCTTGTAAGGTGCATCATGAAGTGAGATCTGTTGTTCAATCAACTGCTTGATTGAGACTTTATAATGGTTTACATTTTTTCTCGTACATCATTTCATGTTCTTCCCATCTTTGTACTGAAGTCTCCCTACATTCAGACACACTCCTGGGTATTGCTTCCTGTAGGTATCCTTTCTTCTGTAACTAATGACTGTTGCAGTCATTGAATCTTGCCACATATTAAACTGTTATACTTACTATTATATAAAAAAAGTCCTGCCTACACTGTTCAGCATAGTGGGTTAATGCTGCTATTGCCTGTTTCAAGGGTGAAATCTTTAAAACCTTTCCATCTTTTTAAAGGGCATGGTTAATATTTTAATGTATCCTTTCTGTCTAGTGGTATCAAAAAGTTTTCTGTGTGGGAGCTGTAAGGATATGGGGTTTGAATCTTCTTACGTGCCACAACGACACCATGTGATGAGTTATCCCTGGTGTCTAGTGTTTTCTCTGACCCATGTCTCTTGCAAGTGCTTTAAATGCACAATTATAGTTATCCTTGCTGTCTAGCCCCCCACCCTCCCGCACATTATTTCCAATTTCCATTAAGACATGATGTTTAGAGTTATCCTTTGGTGTTTGCTTGATTTTGTAAGATTGTGATTTCCTTGTTTAGTTTAGCAAGAGCACGTCTGGCTTCTTGTGAGATAAATGTATTTTTGTGTGCAAAGAGTTTTTTGTTTCCTTCATTATACAGCTTGTATATATATTAGGGTTCTACCATAGGTGTTTATTTCTGAATGTTGCATTATATTTATTTCAGTGTGTGTGTGTGTGTGTGTGGGGGGGGGGTAGATATATCTGTGCAAGTATTTACATGTCCATGGAATTTGGCAGCAAAATATTCCCGAAAAGGAATGGGATTGTTGCGGTGGAAGGGACTTTTGAACTTAGTCAGGTTCTCACTCAGTTTTAGTAGATTAGCCTTTGAATAGTCTCTTCGGGGATGGTTCTGTCAGGTTCTCACTCAGTTTTAGTAGATTAGCCTTTGAATAGTCTCTTGGGGATGATTCTGTCAGGTTCTCCCTCAGTTTTAGTAGGTTAGCCTTTGAATAGTCTCATGGAGGATGGTTCTGGCTTTAATCTTAAGGTGAATTTGACCAGGGAGGAAGTTACAATAGATGGGGAGCCGAGCTGTCACATATTGGTAAGGACCAAGCCCAGGATTTTATCTTCCCTGGTTGGGGTAAGGACTTACTAGTCTAGGGAGTTTGTATTTTATAAAGTCTAAAAATCCCTGGACATACATGTTTAAGGATTTGAAAGCAAGATAGTTGAAGTCTCTTAAGCTAATGTCACTTAGCTTAATACATATGGACTCCATACTAGTTAGGCAGGAGGTATGGACCACAGGTGACATGGAGTGGTTCCTATAGTTAGCTGTGATGTGGTAATGAGTTTTGTTTATAATAAGTTCGGCATGGAGATGTTCCAAATTGTGGAGGTGAGATTTATTTTAAGAATGTAGAGACACCTCTGTTTTTATTGCCTACTTATAATGCATTAGACCTGTACGAGTGATTGTCATTAAAACCCTCCACTCCTGGAGTGCTATCACTGGTTTTAAACCTCATGATGCATATATCTACATTTTTCTGGGTAAGTAGTACTTCTAGGCTATGAAGTTTTTGTTAAGGCTCCTAGCACTAAGGAGCAGTACCTTAATGTTGTCCTCATTCTGTATAGTTATGCTGGAAGTTTTAGAAGACTGACTTTGCCTAAAAAAAAGGCACAATGAATGTGGACAACTTTTTATCCAATTTGCAATAGCCTTGGGAAGAGGCCACATCATCCCTAGCAAAGCAGTTTAGAGTGTCTACCATTTCTTCTCAGGCGGATATATATATATATATATATATATATATATATATATATATATATATATATATATATGGATTCACTTTATAACCTCGAAATGCTGAAATATCGAATTTCAGTATCTCGAGACTATAAAACCGAATCCACAAAACACCGACAAACAAACCGCGAAACCACATAACCGAAAACACCGCACACACTACACTAAACATACAACAAAACACCCACATCACAACATAAACAAAAAACAACACACATACACAACTCACACACACATAAGAAGGGGCAAGCCCCTATACCCCAATGTGGGGGCTGCGCCCACACCCCCTACTTATATATACTAACTCCGAGATCGCACAAACACAACACAAAAGCTCACTGACACACGCACATTCTCCAATCCCTCACACACACTCTAACGCCCACTCAAAACCCTTACAAAACACTCACTTACCTGACATAACACCTACATCCAAACACGGCACCGCGCACCAACAAAACACAAACCCGGACATTACATAGCGCAACTTCATAACCGCGAATTCAACATATATTTGACATACGTCAAATTCGCGATTATGAACGTTCGCTATTTTGAACATTCGACTTTATAGCTTCGAGATACTGAAATTCAACATTTCAGTATTTCGATGTTATAAAGTGAACCCATATATATATACATATATATATATATATATATATATATATATATATATATATATATATATATTGTACCCCTTTAGAATGATACCAGAATATAAGCCAGTTGTTCAAGTTCAGGATTTTGGTATGTTTGGTGGTTTGCCTTACGGGCTTTTGGACTGAGTCTGTCAGACTCATAGATGAATGTTTCATAATGGATGTTGCCTATGATCTGCATTTGTGTGTTTGCTGAGGTATTTGTTTGTTTGGGTAGGATACTTCCAAGAGTCTCAGTATATGTAAGTCTCTTTCTTTGGTCTGATGTATTTTGAGATTGGTTTACTGTAGACATGCCTGGTACTGATAACCTTATTATTTGTGGTGGCTTTGTGCGAGAGCTTTGTCTCCAATAACATTATAACATTGTGTAAGCAACAGGTGGTTGTCAATGAACATGAGACAATTGTTACATTGTTTCAGGATGCCTGTTTCAACCAAGCTGGCTACAGCTGGAAAGTGTGGATTTATGAATCTAGTTACGTATTGCTGTTGGCTGGAGGGGAGCGGTGCCTAAGAGATTAGGAACTGCTTAACTGGAACACTATTGTTCAAAGATGAACAATACAAGTCTACACAGGCAATTTGCTGGCTGAGAAATACAAAACATTCAAAATGGCCAACATTAAAACAACACAATTCAAGGTTCTACGAACAATCAGAGATCTAGAAATGACTACTCGCAGCAGAGTCTGAACTGGAGCCATTCTGACTCAGATCACGAGAAATGCATATATATTAAAAAAAAACAGAACTAAATGAGTAGCAATGAAAGTAATTTATAGGAAGAGACTGTATAATATAACTCTAGGATGAGCAGATTTTAAAAGGAATATGCAAGAAAGGGGAAACCTTGTAGGTAGTGCATAGCAGAGTGTGCCCTGAGCTAGCAGGAAGATAAGAAGAAGGGTAACTTGAACTTCAGCAGTCTAAGGGGAGAAATGTTCCTGCCTGATTTACGAGATCCCAGCAGTATTACGTTGATATGAGACATGGAAGAGTTTCCAGTGACTATTTAGATTAAGGGAAGTTAACTATTTTGTGCTACTAGTTGGATGGGTGAACCATCAGTGTTATGGTTTTATGGAAAAAGTGGGAGGGGAAAAAGTACTAAAACAGCATAGAAAATTGAAAACAAAGAAAGTGGCAATGGAAGAACTTCGGTAGTAACATTACCATAAAGAGCAAACACAGAGACATTGGCTTTTAAAATCACATCAGGAAAGAGCAGGAAGGAACAGAAAAATTCAAGAAACTGTAACAAGCCAGAGATGAAATCAGTCACTACAGCAATGTGTTCTAACAGAGTATTAGAATAAAACAAGTGCAGTATCGTTTTACTCTCCTTGTACAAAATTACTCAGCATATCTTTCCTTTCAGAATGGATGTTTACATCTTTCACTGCCAACTTGTCAAGAGTCCAAGATGAAATCAAACTCAGAAAATTATCCTTATGAACCATCGGAACATGGCATGAAATAATATTATAAATCATGGAAAAAATATTTCTTTTTACTAGAGCAAATGTTTTTTCTTACATCATAGTTTCATAGTTTCATAGTTTCATAGTTTAGTACTAGGCTATCTGCCCTGGGACATTTGTAAGCCTAGCCCTAGTGATGTGGCTTTCGCCACCCCATGTAGTGGTACTAAAGTGTACAGAATAAATTTAGAATACTGTGCCTTTGTCTAGTAATGACACATTGAAGACCCCCTTACTTTATTAAAATTAGTTTACTGTGCCTCTGTCTAGTAGTGACACAGGGATGACCCCCGGGGTAAACCTACGATCTCCCATCCACTCGTCAAGATTTCTCTTGAAGAGAGTCAGTGAGGGGCTCTGCCTAACATGAACTGGGATTCTGTTCCAGAGTGTGGGAAGCCTCTGAGTTATGAATCTGTCCCTCCAGCATGTTCTATTCATATTTGTGCTGAGGTTTAAATCTTTAGCTCTTGTGGTGCTAATGGATTTGGATTTTTTGAGGTGGAGCATGTCCATCAATTCCTGGTTGGACATGGCCTTGTACGTCAGGCACAGATCACCTCTGAGCAGGCGGTATGCTACTGAATAGAGCTGGAGATTCTTTAGCCTGGCAGCATATGACATATGTTGGAGACCCTTGATCCTCTTGGTGAGGTACTTCTGGGGTCTCTCCAGCTGTTGTAAGTGCCGGGTGAGGTACATACCAAATGGGGCATTGTACTCAATCATGGGACTGATAAGGGAGGAGTATAGGGGTACAATGACCTCCTTTGATCTGGATGTGAACCCCTTCATGATAAGGTGGGCAAGGTAGAAAGTCTTTCTAACCACTTTGGCAACGTGGGTGTCAAATGAGAGGTCACTATTGACTTGGGTCCCCAGGTCTCTGATTACTTTTTCCATACTCAGTGGGTTACTGTCTATGTGATAATTTGTGGGTACTTTGTTTTTCCCAAAGGGGATGACTATACATTTTTGGCATTCAGTTTAAGGCCATGATTCCGGCACCAGTTGTCCATTTTGGTGAGGCCTTTCTGTAGGATGTATGTGTCAGCTGGAGTATCAACTATGGCGCCTAGTTTGCAGTCATCTGCGAACTTTGTCAGCCACAACCCTCCCATGTTTGCTTTCACATCTGAGAAGTAAATGCCGAACAAGAGGGGTCCCAGGACAGAGCCCTGTGGGACACCACTTGTGACTGGCTTTGAGTCTGACATGGCTCCCGCAATTTTGACTTTATGGGTTCTGCTTTTTAGCCAGTTTGCAACCCATATTGTGACATATGGATTTACATTTAAGCTGTTTAGCTTGTCTATGATGCCTGAGTGGGGTATTGTGTCGAAGGCTTTAGCCAAGTCCAGGTAGGCTGTATGGACTGCTTTGCCCTCATCAATGGCTCTAGTGACTGTTTTGAAAAAGTCAACCAGGTTCAAAAGGCAGGATCTGCCCTTTACAAAGCCGAACTGGGTGGGATCAAGTGTCTGTAGGTCCCCAATGTCGTTGTTTATGAGTTCCATAATGATTCTTTCCATAGCTTTGCAGACCAGGCTGGTTAAGCATATGGGGCGGTAGTTCCCAGGGTCTGTAGCAGAACCTCCTTTGTGGAGTGGGACCACTGTTGCTGTACGCCAGTGTTCAGGTACATATCCTGTAGTAAGGCTAAGGTTAAATAGCATTTTTATATGCGGGTTTAGCTCCTCTTGGAGTTCACGTATCACGCAGCCGGGGATACCATCAGGTCCCATTGATGCTGTGTTTTTTGCTTTGCTGAGGGTGGCTCTCACCTGGACATCTGAGATGACAGGGAGGTTACATTCAGCTGGGATAAGTATTTCTTCTTTTGGCGGTGAGGGAGGGGAGAAATTTGCACTGAACCTGTCTGCCAGAATGTTGGCAATATCTGTGGGTTCGGTGGGTTCATAATTAATAAATAGTTGCTTCCTTCACAAAAGGATAATATAGCTGGTAGCAAAATTGTATCATGTGACATATTCATGTACTGGATGTAACCAAATTGTTCTATAGATATTATGTCACCTATACTCTTCCCAATACTTATATTAGTCACTTTTTCCATTATTTTGTCATCATAATTAAGGGTAGGGACGACTGTAATCTGCAATGCTTAAGTCTGATTTGCCTTCTCTATTATAAGATACGTCTAGCATCCATCATTGAAATGAGAAGTGCAAATCCAAGGAGGGTAATAAAGTTACACAATTTCAGCAACAAGGGAATCAACAATTCAGAAAAACATTTAAATACTGACAGTGAGGACGACATGGTTGCAGATCTCTCACGCTCTCTCTCTCTCTTAAATTCTTCCACACTCTTTTTCCGTGCTTGAGAAGAGAATCCCTTAAATGCTGTATTGATGTCCAGGACTGTAGCCCTATTAACCAGAGACAGTAAATTCTCTGTCTTCTGAATTAAATCCCTGTTTTATTTATTTATGGGTTCATTTATTTAGGTTACTGGGAAAGTCCATCTGGGCAATAGAACCCCTTTTCATTGGTGGCCAGAGGAGAAAAGATCCACTAGTAATTTATACTAAGTATATATTTTTAAACAAATAGTGTAGTCAAACCAAAAGAATAATAAATGAATCATTGGTACAATTCGATGTTACCAAATACTTAAGCAGCAAAATAACTGTATGGTACATTAGCACAAATGAACATATTACAGTATGCACAAAACAACAAAACAAAAAATAGATTATTTGAACTATTACATGAAATGAAATAGCGTGAGACAGTGCAGTAATACCATATGGTCAAATATAGACTAAATGAAATATGCTCATGAAGAACAGTAATGGTTAGTTATAATTGGGAAGTACTTATAGTAACGGTTAGTTATAGATGAGAAGTTGTTATAGTAATGGTTGGTTATAGTTGGGAAGTAATTATAGTAATAGTTGGTTATAGTTGGGAAGTAGTTATAGCAATGGTTAGCTATAGTTGGGAAGTAGTTATAATAATGGCTAGTTACAGTTGGGAAGCAGTTATAGTAATGGCTATTTAGAGTTGGGAAGTAGTTATGGTTATGTTCACTTATTGTTGGGAAGTAGTTTAGCTATGAAACCAGTTACTTGAGGAAGATGTGATACAATAAATCTTATGTTTACCAATATGATAGTGAGTAGTAAAGATATTCACTAGTAAAATAATAGTTTAGAGAAATAAGATGGGAAAATGATTATATAAACTGTAAACACTGTGTATATGAGTCACGATTAGTCCTTGACTTTTTCTTAAAGAGAGACTGAGTTACTGTGGAGATAAAGCAGTACAGTAAGTGGTTGAAGTGTGCAGTAAGGTAACCAGGAGATGAACAGGAACACATCCATGAGTCTTTCAGGACTTGATTTAGCTCAACACTGAATGTCTAAAGGTTACTATTAAATTTCATTGACATGAGGAAAGAATTCCAGATTTTAGCAATGCGGTTGAGGTATAAAAAGTTGAGGCTCTTGTGGAGCTTTTCTCCCTGGGCCCCCACTGTAAATGGACCTCGTTCCAGTCAGACTTTCCCGGTAAACAAATGTAAAATAAAAATAAAATAAATAAATAAATAAATAAGGCTTTAACAGCTGAGCTGTGCAACTTGAGTTTTGTACAGAATAGCTTATATTTTGAGCAAAGGGTTCTGGCAAGAAAATAGTGCTGAATGATATTTTAAGGATGGGTATTCTTCTAGTTTGTGGTCTATTTTGTGAGTTATGATTATTTGAAAAAAAGGTGAAGTGGTTAGGGAATCCAAACCAGTTGAGGTGTTTAAGGAGTATACAGTGGTGAGATTTATAAGGCTGGTAAGCACTGATTTTTTTTTGAGTTGCCTTGAGATTATTAAAATCAAGGGATATATACATGTGTGATGGTTACTGATAGGAAAAAATAAAGTTGTTTTTTTTTACTTCTGTCTGTGATATAGTTTTGACTGTAAAGAGAGTTCCCAGTTTTTGATCGTTTTTATATCCTGCTGTATACGCAAGTCAAATATGAAGTTTTCACTCATTTTGAATCCTAATAGTTTTGTGTGTGTGTGTGTGTGTGTGTGTGTGTGTGTGTGTGTGTGTGTGTGTGTGTGTGTGTGTGTGTGTGTGTGTGTGTGTGTGTGTGTGTGTGTGTGTGTGTGTGTGTGTGTGTGCTGGGGATGTGGGTGCTACTTCTATTTTTTACCATTTGAAGATGTAATTGAGAAGTTTGCTTTATCTGTAGTGTATGCTTTGAAAAGGGAGCTTTTTTGTGGACTGGTGATGGTTCATTAACAGCTGAGAATTATCTAGCCATGATTCAATGGATGTGAAAATTCTCTGGTGATCTGTTGGAAATTGTTAAATTTGTTGTGGAGCTTATGAGTGTAGAATCATCTGCATACTTGATTAGGACTGCATCTTTGGATAATGTGTAGGTTGTTGATGAAGATATTGAAAAATAATAGACCTAAAATAGGTCCGTGTGGTACCTTATCATTAATAGAAAGGGAGAATAAATATTCTGATTACCACTTAAATGATTAAATTCTGGAAAACAGAGAGAGAGTGTGTGAGAGAGAGATGTGAAACCACTGAAAGGTAGCTTGACAGAGGCTTATAATAGAATGTGTTATCAAAATTTGTAATGTGTGATGATATCAAAGGCTTTTGTCAGATTTGGAAATAGAGAGAAGACCAAGCTACCACTGTTTCTATTTTGGTTGATGGTATTGACAAAAGTAAGTAGGGCAGTGATTATGCTCTGGTTTGGTGAAAGCCATGTAGAATGGAGGAAATAATCTAAAAGTCTGAGAGATGCTGAAAAAATTATGCATGGATACATTTTCTAGGATTTTAGATAGTGAGGATAGTGTAGTGATTGGTTTACAATTAGAAACTCAGTAGAATGCCCACCTTTGTGATTTGGATGGATGCATGATATTTTCCAATATGAAGGGGCATAAACTTCCTCAATAGATCTATTATTGTATAGACTTAATAAGCAATGGTGTCTATTGTTATTCTGAGGTTTCAGATGGGAAATTGTTGGCTGCTAAGGTAATGCATTTTAAGTTTTGATAGCAGATGTTGAGATGACTTTTAGGTGACAGTGGGTGATTTAAGTAGATGATATTTTTGAGGATCACTGAGAATATTTTTTTGTCAGTGTAGTTATAGTCTATATAAGGTGAAACTTGAAAATTTGAATTAAAAGGCAATGGTAGCTAAGGGGTCATTTGGGGAAGCAGTTGGCTGGCCTGTTTTACCTTGGTGTAATTGATGGTTAACTGTTGTTCCCAAATGTTTTAGAGTGACTTGATGTGTTTCTTGGAGGCTGGTAAAATAATATTTCTTATGGGTTTGATTGTAATTTTGTTGAGGTTGTGAAGTTGCCTACATTTTTGGAAAGCGTACTATGTAATCTGATGAAGGTTTTCTAAGATTTACCTCTATTGTATATACGTATTTTATAATTTCCAGTCAGCTATGAGGCAGAAATTGCTTTGATCCTCCTTCTGCTAAGGGGAACCTGCCCATTAACTGTGCTAAGGAATATTGTTAAATTCTAGCATGCTGTTTAAGTGCAGAATATTTTATGCGTTCCAGTTATAGGATTTTAAGGTAGCAAGGATTTTGCACTGAAGTTTGATAAGTTGCTTATTATATATTATATTATATTATATTATATTATATTATATTATATTATATTATATTATTTTATTTGACTAGAGACTTGGGTGATTTGGTGGAGAATCTATTCACACTGAGTGTATCTGTAAAGGTGTCTGATTTGTTGACATCTGAGATGACCATCCAGTCAAGTAAGAATGGTTTGTTTTTAGGCTTATTATATCTGGTAGGGGTGTTGATCATTTAGGTGAAGCCATATTGGTTTATGGTAGTAGATGGAGAGTCTGTGGAAACAGTCACCAGGCTATGTTTAATATAACTAAAACGATGGTTTCATTGGGGATTCTGCTAGAAACTCACTACTGAGATGTTATCTATAGGAAGAATGTAAAGAGTGATTATACAAAAGCATTTCTCATTTATTTTAAGGAAAGAGACAAAACGTTCTACATTACACAGTTATGGAACAGACTGATGGTAGGTGGATACTTTCAGTGAGCTAGGGTATATGATGGCTACACTTCCACATTTTTTCTTTCAGTCATTTTTAATTATCTTGTAGATAGGTGGGAAGATTTCTTTGTCTTATAATTTAGGTTATAACTAGGTCTCTGTAAGGACACCAGGAAATAATGGTTTATCCAAAACATGAGTTACATTTTTTTATTACATACAATTTGGGGTGTTGTGTGGGCTCTAGTTAATAACACACACACACACACACACACACACACACACACACACACACACACACACACACGCACACGCACACGCACACACACACACGCACACACACACGCACACACACACACAAACACACGCAGACAGTCTCGGTCCCTAAGATATGATGAACTTACTGCCTTTGGGGGTGGGAAGGAACTGCAGCACCCAAAGAAAACCCACACAGGCACAAGGATGATATGCAGACTTTGCAGTTTGCAAAGAAGACATTCAGGCTGAGAACATAACTGGAAAACCTATTGCTGTGAGGTAAAATGCTCCATACTGTGTCATAAAAATCTCTACCCAATTTTTAAATAAGGCAATACTTGATTTCATTAGTTTAGATGCTTCATGCTATTTATTTTTACTGAAAAATATCATTGGAATGTCAATGACCATTTTATTTACTTTTAGCAAGCTGTTTCCACAATTGCAATTCCAGTGTAAAATGGGGAAAATTAAGATGAGAAATTATGTTTGCTAGAAGTGAAATTCCAGACATCATAATTTCAGAGAGTGATTGCAATTTATTATGCAGGCAGTCAGAAAGTTTACCCAAGACTGTAAATATCAGTAAATACAAGTATTCAGAATTATCACAAGGTCCAATAGAAATAACAATGCAGTCAAGAATGCATTCAGG
>NC_056740.1:317820909-317940909 GCF_019279795.1 Protopterus annectens | reverse complement strand
TGTTAATAACTGATTCATTAAACTTCAGGCACTGACTTGTTTATCTGTTTAAGCCACAGTGCACAGCCTGGATTTTCAAAAATCCAGTTGTAGCAATATTAGATAAATTCTATCCCTGTATATTTATCAGATATATTCAATGTATCCCTGAAGTAATGCACTGTTGAATTCTTAAACATATTTATATTTTAATAAATTAGTCTATATTATTATTTATAGGCCCTATAACAATTACAGATATGACTATTTGGCTCATATTCCAAATTTTCCACATAAAATCAATAACTTCGAAATGAGGCAATTTGTATAATTGCATCATAATTCTGATTATGGCAGAGACAGTGACCAACTGTGGTTGCTACCCAGTGTGTATATCCTGACTCTACAAACAGCCACACTGTTCAGTTAGTGCCTTTTTGCAACACTGGCACTGTTTGGAATTCTATAAGCTGAAGTAAACTGAATGCAGCAGGGAGTTTGCCAGCTTGGATTGGAGTTGAGAGGTCTACCACAGCAATGTAGGATGGTACCTGTTGATATTTACAAATTGCAGGTTAATCTTTCAACAATCCCACCATGTTGGGTCACAACCTGTCAGTGTTGCCTCCATAATTTCTGCCCTACCTGCTCTATCTGCATCAGGTAGCTCTGCCTTGGCCATGGGTAAAGTGGTATCCTCTGGAAGCAGTAGCAGTGGAGGTGTTGATTTGGTCACCCAACAGGAGCTGAGAGGGCTGGTGGAGGGCTTGGTGTCAAAATCAGCAGGGTTGAACAGGTTCTGTGTCCTTTTCCAAAAATGCATCCAGCACTGACCTAGACAGCTGACACAGGAAACAGCGATGACATTTTTGTGATGGACGTCTAAATTCTCAGTGTTCTCATATTAGATGTGGATGTGCCTTTGAGGTCCACTACCTCTCCTCAGTCATTGTGTTCCACATCCTTTTGCAGCTATCACCATCCCTGTCTGTCTTGTATGTCATATGTCTGCACCTGCTACCTAACCTATGCTACCTACCTGATTCTCTCTCACTCCTATGCACCTTCCCCAACATTCCTTTCTTCTGTCTGTCTCACACACTCTGTCTTGAACAGAAGAAAAAAGGAGACACAGGTCACAAAAAATAAAATTTAAAAAAGCATAATAATTATGTCCCATAATTTCCTATGTATCATCTTGATACACATGATTTGGGTCCAACTGGCTACACAACATTATTCTGTTGTTGTCACCCATCCCTCATGTGGTGACTCTTCAAAGTCATGAAATTCTTTGTACAATTCTACATTTATATTGTGAACAAGTGGATAGCTAGGGTATCCCCCCTACAAATTCCTGTATTATTTCCCCTGTGTCCTACCCTCTGCTTGTTGCCCCCAATTTCACCACTGTCCTATAAATCCCCTTTTCACGCACATAATCTGTTCAAAAAATTAAGTCACACACAACACAAATGACCAATGTTTCATTGCTGCTTGTAGAACACCTCAAATGAGAAAGATAGGTCTGAAAGATATGATCAAAACAAGGAAGGGCCTGCCCCATGGAAAAGCCTTCACTTTTTGTCTTCAGCGTTTGCATGGAAGATGGCATCACAAACCAATGCTGAGTGACAGTGTTTGGCATTTAACTTCTATGGCAAAAGTTAAAGATTTTAAGTTCAACTGCAGTAGTTTAGTTACTTTTGTGCAAATGTACTTAACTGATTAATACCTATAAAGTGTGAAATTTCTCACCTCTAGCAAACTACACATCTTGCATTCCACAGAGTTTTCTGAAAAATAAATATAAAAGCATAAGATAAACAAATATAAATATTTTGTGAACAGTGAAAGCTATTACAAATGTACAAACAACGTTATCAGTAAGAAGTGTTCTTTATAGTGATAATAGTCAATGCATGCATAATGTTTTCCATTAATACTATATTATAATGCACACAACCCCCAACTTAAATTTTTTCTAAAATTTCACAAACAAGGGATCATATCTTGAAAACTAAACAACCAGACAAATATCACTTCAACATTTTTGTTAACCAGACATAAGTGTTCACAGGTAAATACTAGGCTATTGGCCCTAGGGCCTATATAAGCCTAGCCAAAAATGTACCCTGGCTTTCGCCACCCAAGAAAATTATTTTCCTGTGCCCCTGTCGAGGAGAGCTACACAAGTGATCCCTGGGGTGAATTTCCTGTTTCCCATCTAATCATCAAGAGTTTTCTTGAAGAGTGCTAATGAGGAGCTCTGACATAGATAGGTAGTCCGTTCCAGAGTATGGGAAGTCTCTGGGACAGGAATCCATCCCTCCGGCATGTTCTGTTTATTGTGGTGACAAGGTTTAGGTCCCTAGAGCATGTAGCTTGGAGGGATTGGGATTTCTTTAAGTGGAGCATGTCCAACTGCTCTGGGTTTGACATAGCTTTGTATGTTAGGCAGAGATCGCCTCTGAGTAGGCGATATGCGATGGAGTAAAGCTGAAGTTTTTTGAGATGGTCTGCATAGGGCATCTGTTTGAGGCCAGTAATCCTCTTTGTGAGGTATTTCTGTGGCCTTTCCAGTTGTTGTAGATGTCTTGTGAGGTACATACCAAAAGGGGTGTTGTACTCTATAATGGGTCTAATGAGTGATGAGTAGAGGGGAACAATGAACTCTTTTTTTCTGGATGAGAAACATTTTGTAATGAGGTGAGCCATTTAGAAGGATTTCCTGACCACTGTGGTGATGTGAGTATCAAAGGAGAGACTACTGTCCACCCGTGTCCCAAGGTCTCATCACATTTTCAGCATTAAGTAGACTACCAGCTATGTGGTAGTTCATGGGTACAGAGTTTTTACCAAAGGGGATGACAATACACTTTTTGGCATTGAGCTTCAGGTCATTGCTTTGACACCAGGTATCTGTCTCAGTGAGGCCCTTTTGTAGTATGTCCACATCACTATGAGTTTCAATTATGGCTCCTAGTTTGCAGTCATCTGCAAACTTTGTTAGCCAAAGACCTTCTGTATTAGCCTGTACTTCAGAGAAGTAGATACCAAACAGGAGAGGACCCAGGACTGAACCCTGTGGTACTCCACTTGCCACTGGTCTGAAGTTGGATTTGGAGTCCGCTACTTTCACAGTATGGGTTCTGTCCATGAGGCAGTTGGCAACCCATCTTATGACATAGGGATTTATACCTAGTTTAGTGAGCTTATCTATAATTCCAGAGTGGGGGATGGTGTTGAAAGCCCTGGCAACATCTAGATAAGCTGTGTGAAACACTTTACCCTCATCTAAAGCTTTGGTGACTGCTTCAAAGAAGTCACTCAGGTTTAGGAGACATGATCTGCCTTTTACAAATCCAAACTGGGTAGGGTCCAGAGTTTGGAGATTACCAATGTCTTTGTTTATGAGTTCCATGATGATACGTTCCATGGCCTTGCAGACCAGGCTCGTCAGGTTAATGGGGCGGTAGTTCCCGGGGTCCGTCGTGGCTCCCCCTTTGTGGAGTGAGATAGCCATTGTGGTGTGCCATTCAGTGGGCACAAAGCCAGAGGTGAGGCTATGATTGAACATGGTAGTTAGGTAGGGTGCCAGTTCATTCTGTAGTTCATGTAGAACGCATCCTGAGATATTGTCAGGTCCCATGGATGCTGTGTTCTTGGCTTTGGAGAGTGTGTTTTTTATCTGTCCAGCCATGATTACAGGAACTTTGCATTCTTCCGGTATAGAGCTGGGCCCTTTAGGGGGTGTGAGGGGGGGAGGGTAAAGTTAGCACTGAACCTATCTGCCAGGATGTTGGCAATATCAGTTGGTTCTGTATATTTAGTGCCATTGTGCTGTAACTCAGGACAGATCTGAGTGTTGCCATTGAGATTCTTGACATAGCTATAGAATGTTTTGTGGTTGTCTTTAAGAGTCAGTGGCAATTTTGTTTTCATAACTAGCTTTGGAGGATTTTATGAAGGATCTCAGCTTCTTACTGAGGTTGACCAGGGAGCTCCTCCAGTCATGGGATTTTACTCTTTTTTGCAACAGTTTCTTTCTTTTGTTGTAGAGTTTGTTTATGGCAGAGGACCACCAGATTGGCTTCCTTTTTTTGCAGGATAACATCTTGGTTCTATTAGGGATAGCATGATCCTTGCACTCCTGTAAGTGCTTAAAAAGTGAATTTGTGTATGATTCTGCAGTCGTACCTCTATTGTCCGTCTGCATGGGTGTCATGAAGTTTGCCACTTCTGTCTTAAGAAGTGTGAAGTTGGCTTTGGAGAAGTTTCTTACAGTGGTTTCCCTAATTGGAGGTGGGGGCAGGATGTGGATGTCTAGGGTGATTAGCTTTTGGTCAGATCTGACCAACGAGGAATTGACATCTGGTGTGGAACACCAGTTGCCCATGTTGGTAATGACCAGGTCTAAGATATTGTTGCCCCTGGTGGGGGTGTGAATAAGTTGATCCAGGGCATTGGAATTTATGAATTCCAGAAAACATTGAGCAAAAGAGTTGGTACATGAGTAGTTTTCCCAGTTAATGGTGGGGTAGTTGAAATTGCCCATTATTAGGGTGTTGGGTTGTACCCTAATACTTTCCAGTGTATCATGAAATGAGGAGTGGGAATCCTGGGGCATGGTGGGGGGTCTGTAGCAAGCTACAATTTGGATTGCGGTCTTGCCCAGATTTAGTTGCACTTGGATAATCTTGGATGCATTATGCTGTGCAACTAGCCTGGAGGTGTGGATATCCTTAATGAATATGGACACGCCTCCACCTTTAGTGGTTCATTCCGGGTTAGGTGGCCGAAAGGTGTGGTATGAATTATAGCCTGGTAATGCAGGGGTGCTCTCTGGTGCTTTGAACCAGGTCTCTGTCACTGCACAGATGTCGATAACAAGAAATTCTTATATAAGTACATGTTTATTGGGATATTTTCAGAAAATGAAAACAAATGTTTATACGTATAATTAGCAATACAAATAATACTTGATATCTCTCATACACACAAACATACATGCAAATATTTCAAACATGGGCATTGATGTCATTCTAGCCTGCCAGTATACCAAAACACCTGTTCCTATAATAAGTGACCAATATCTAAACTAGTGCTTGCTTTAATTTAATTTGGTGGTCTATTCCATGCATCAGCTGCTCTCTCAGTGAACCAGTTGGTACTCTTCTCATTCGTATAGGTTCATAGGTAGGTACTAGGCTATCTGCCCTAGGGCATTTATAAGCCTAGCCAGAATGTGTTGGCTTTCACCTCCCTTTTAGACTAGATTCCTGAGCCTCTGTCCAGCAGGGCCATGGAAGTGATCCCCAGAGCAAATTTATCATTTCCCATCCACTCATCAAGATTCGTCTTGAAGAGGGTCAGCGAGGGGCTCTGTCTAACATGGACTGGGATTCTATTCCAGAGTGCGGGAAGCTTTTGGGATATGAATCTATCCCTCCAGCATGTCCTATTTATTGCTGTGTTAAGGTTTAAATCCCTGGAGCATATAGCTCTAATGGATCTGGTTTTCTTGAGGTGGAGCATGTCCAACAATTCCGGGTTAGACATGGCCTTGTATGTCAGGCAGAGATCACCTCTGAATAGGCGGTAAGCAACTGAGTAGAGCTGGAGTTTCTTTAGTCGAGCTGCATAGGGCATCTGTTTGAGGCCCACAATCCTCTTGTTGAGGTATTTTTGAGGTCTCTCCAGCTGTTGCAGGTGTTGGGTAAGGTACATCCCAAATGGGGCATTGTACTCAATTATGGGCCTGATGAGTGATGACTAGAGGGGCTCAATGACCTCTCTTGATCTAGATGTGAACCCTTTTGTGATTAGGTGGGCTATATAGCAAGTTTTTCTAACAACTTTGGCAATGTGATTGTGAAAGGAGAGGTTACTATCTACTTGGGTCCCCAGATCCCTAATTACTTCTTCCGTAATTAGTGGATTACCTCCTATATGGTAGTTTGTGGGCACTTTGTTTTTCCCAAAGGGGATGACTAATCATTTTTTGTCATTTAGCTTGAGGCCATGGTTCTGACAACAGGTATCAGTCTCCGTAAGGCCCTTCTGGAGGATGCTTGTGTCAGCCGGAGAGTCTATTATGGCTCCCAGTTTGCAATCATCTGCGAACTTGGTCAGCCACAGTCCTCCAATGTTTGCTTGTACCTCAGAGAAGTATATACCGAACAAGAGGGGTCCCAGGACTGATCCCCATGGGACGCCACTTGTAACTGGTTTAGAGTCGGACATGGCACCCGCGACTCTGACCATGTGAGTTCTATCCCTGAGCCAGTTTGCAACCCATCTTGTGACATATGGATTGATATTCAAGCTGGTAAGCTTATTTATGATACCAGAGTGGGGTACTGTCTTGAAGGCCTTTGTGAGGTCTAGGTAGGCTGTGTGGACTACCTTTCCCTCATCTAAGGCTTTGGTAACTGTTTTGAAGAAGTCAACTAGGTTTAAGAGGCATGATCTGACCTTAACAAAGCCGGACTGGGTGGGGTCTAGTGTTTGAGGTTCCCAATGTCTTTGTTTATGAGATCCATGATGATGCACTCCATAGCCTTGCAGACCAGGCTAGTCAGGCTTATAGGGCGATAGTACCTGGGATCCGTTGTGATGCCACCTTGGTGGAGCAGGATCACTGTTGCTGTACATCATTCTTTGGGTGCATAACCTGTGGTAAGGCTGAGTTGGAACAGTGAATTCATGTGAGGGTTTAGTTCGTTTTGGAGCTCGTGTAAGATGCAGCCCGGGATACCATCCAGTCCCATTGATGCTATGTTTTCTACTTTGGAGAAGGCTGCTTTCACCTAAGTGTCTGTGATGTCTGGGGGACTGCATTCTTCTGGGATAGACACAGGCCCTTTCGGGGGGGAAGGGGGGGGGTGAAGTTTGCACTGAACCTATCTGCCAGGATGTTGGCAATGTCTGTGGGTTCAGTGTATTTTGTGCCATTTTGCACCAGCTCAGAGCAGATCTGAGAGCTGCCACCCAGATTCTCGATGTAGCTAAAGAATGCCTTGTGATTATCTTTAGAGTCTTTGGCGATTTTTCTTTTGGAGCTGGCCTTTGATGATTTTATGAGGGATCGAAGTTTCTTGCTAGTACTGATCAAGGATGCCTTCCCTTTTTGGGATTTTGTCTTGTCATGTAATAGTTTCCTCCTTCTGTTGTATAGCTTATTTATGGTCGGGGTCCACCAGACTGGTCTCCTGTTTTTGGAGGAGTGCGTCTTGGTTTTACTTGGGATGGCATGATTCATGCATTCCTGTAGGTGCTCATAGAGCATTTGTAAAGGATTCTGTGGTTTGGGTAGCATTTTCCATTAGCCCAGGTGCTTTGAAACTTGCTACTTCGGTCTTGAGAAATGTGAAGTTTGCTTTTGAGAAATTTTTCACAGTGGTTTCCTTGGCTAGGGGTGGGGTTGGGATGTGGATGTCCATTGTGATAAGTTTATGGTCTGATCTTACCAATGAGGGATTTACCTCTGGTGTGGAACATTGAGACCCCATGTTGGTGATGACCAAGTCCAATATGTTGTCCCCTCTTGTGGGAGTGGTGACCAGTTCTTCCATGGCATTTGCGTTTATAAACTCCAGGAACCATTGGGCAAAAGAGGTGGGACTTGTGTAGTTTTCCCAGTCAATGTTTGGGTAGTTGAAATCCCCCAATATCATGGTGTTTGGTGAGACCTTCATATTCTCCAGTGTTTTCTGGAATGCCGAGTGGGGATCCTGAGACAAGGTGGGTGATCTGTAGCAGGCTATGAACTGAAAAGCAGTTTTACCTACTGTTAGTTGCACATGGATGGTCTCCGCTGCCTTGTGCAGAGCCACTAACCTGGAGGTGTGGGTATCCTTGATGAAAATGGATACTCCCCCACCTTTAGTATTCCGGTCCGAGTTCTGGGGCCGAAAGGAACGGTATGAGTTGAATCTTCGTAGTGCTGGGGTGCTCTCTGGAGCCTTGGACCAGGTTTCTGTTACTGCACAGATATCGATTTTCTCCATATTGAGGAGTGCCTCGAGTGCATGCATCTTGAGGTTTAGACTTTTGGCGTTGAGTAGCATTACCCTTATTTTTTTGTTTCTGGTTTTGTCTATGGGGGTGGGTTTGTCTTTTGAGCCTTGCCTAAAAAGACACTATGGGGGTGGCAAGAGCCTTAGCCAGTATTCAAAAGCCTAAGGGTGACAGGTGCAAGCCATCCCTGGTGAAGCAACGTGGCTTGTCGAGCATGTCATCCCAGGCTGACAGACACTGGATCCCCTTTGAATGACACCAATAGCTTAGCCAATTGTTAAAATTGATCGTTTTGTCTTTATACTGCAGCATCATTCTTGGTGAGGGCAATATGCTACTCAGGGTCAGGGTCATACCGGCCTGGGCTACATGATCAGAGAGCTCCTCTATGTCTCTTTTCATGTAGTCCAGGGAGGTATGTATCAGGTCATTCACACCAACATGGACAATGACAGAGTCATATTTGTACCTGCTGTGGAGTGACCTGAGTGCCTGTTTTATGTGGCAGATCTTGGCTCCCGACAGCAGCTTACAGTGACCTTCTCCTTGTTCAGTCTGGTGAGTGGGATGTCAGTGTGCCTGACAATGGAGTCTCCAATTACTAGTGAATTAGGTGTGTTATTTAGCCTTAGGGGCTGTGACTGTGTGGCACACTGACTTCGTGAAGTATGTGATACATGCAAGTTGTTGTGGGGTAGCGGTTGCTTGGATGTCTGCTTTGGAGGTCTCTGCTGCTTTGGCAGATTTGTATTTAGAGCCTCCGAGTATGTTTTCATGAGTTTATATATCTTGTTTGCTGGTGTGTTTGGTCTATGTGAGACTGGTTGTGTGGTGCAAGTGGTTTCCTTCTCATCCTGACTGACTGTGCCAGTCTTGGGTTGAGAGAGCTCGGCCTCCAGTTTGGCTGTATAGTTGCATCTCTCACAAATATTTGAGTTTGTTGGAAGAAGGAGTGGGTTGTCTGTGTACATAAGGCAATTGTAACATTGCCTCAAGATTCCCAGCTTTACCAGCTGGACTGGAGAGTATACCTGAAACTGCACTTTGGACATGCCTGGATAGTTTAAAGAACTGGTTTATTGATTGTCCGGAATGGATGAATAGGGAACCTTGTACTTCTGGATAGTATAAGGGGTGTAGTGCTAATGTTTGTTAGTGCTTACTGAGAAATTTGAGCAAGTGCTGGGCTGTAGAAAGAAGGCCGAGTGCTTACTTTGAGAGTTGGACTAGTTCTAAGGGAAAAATTGAAGAGCAGACTTTGTGGAGCCGGGAATTGTTAAAACTGTTTAAACGGCATTGCGCAGCATTGCGCAGCATTGCCTGGCATTGCATGACATTGTGTGACATTGCACAATGCGCAAAATTGCGCTAAACCACGCTAAACCGGGTTTTAAGGCAGGGAGTTTGAAAGAGATAGAAAATGGCCCAAAACGACCAATAAGCTACTAGTTACTGGGCTGAGACCACTCCTCCAGGGACAGATAGGCTGCTCAGAACTTCCCACTCTCACTGGTGAACAAAGATTCTTCCTCCTTTTTTTCACTTATACACCAGAACTAGGCACAGGAATACAGTAAATGCTTTAGATCGGCTAGCACACTTGAGTGTGTAGCCTACAACAATTGAACAAGGCAAAAACAACTTTTAAAGTGCAAAACACAAAAATGCAGAAAAATGCAGAAAAACAAACTTTGCAGAACTTACATAGTTAGAAAACTCGCTTGTTGGTGAGAATAAACAGTCGCTGGTAGAAAAGTAGAAAAAAAGTACTTATAATTTGTTAAAGTCTCTCTTTCGCTCTCTGCTGCTTGTAGAATTGGCAGGACACCAGGAGAAGTTGTGCTGAGTCTGTTACAAGTGCAAAACCACGCTAAAGCGGGTTTTAGGGCAGGGAGTTTGAAAGAGATAGGAAATGGCCCAAAACTGTCAATAAGCTACTAGTTACTGGGCTGAGACCACTCCTCCAGGGACAGATAGGCTGCTCAGAGCTCCCCCCTCTCACTGGTGAACAAAGAAGCTTCCTCCTATCCAAGTAAGGATTTGGGCAACACAGGAACTATGACACAGCCTGGAATTCAGCAAGACCTGAAAACTGGACTATTCTAGTTCAGAAAAGGTGGGAAACAAGGATTTTTTTTTTCTTTTTTTCACTTATACACCAGAACTAGGCACAGGAATACAGTAAATGCTTTAGATCGGCTAGCACACTTGAGTGTGTAGCCTACAACAATTAAACAAGGCAAAAACAACTTTTAAAGTACAAAACACAAAAAATGCAGAAAAATGCAGAAAAACAAACTTTGCAGAACTCAGATAGTTAGAAAACTCGTTTTTCGGCAAGACTAAACAGTCACTGGTAGGAAAGTAGAAAAAAAAGTACTTATAATCTGAAAGTCTCTCACTCTCTGCTGCTTGTAGAACTCTGCAGGACACCACGAGGAGCTTTGCTGAGTCTGTTACAAGTGCAAAACTGCGTTAAAGTGGGTTTTAAGGCAGGGAGTTTGAAAGATATAGGAAATGGCCCCAAACGGCCAATAAGCTACTAGTTACTGGGCTGGACCACTCCTCCAGGGACAGATAGGCTACTCAGAGCTTCCCACTCTCACTGGTGAACAAAGAAGCTTCCCCCTATCCAAGTAAGGATATGGGCAACACAGGAACTATGGCACAGCCTAGAATTCAGCAAGACCTGAAAACTGAACTATTCTATTTCAGAAAAGGCGGGAAACAAGGACTTTTTTTCTTTTTTTCACTTATACAACAGAACTAGGCACTAGAATACAGTAAATGCTTTAGATCAGCTTCTACATAGGTTGTACGGTGAGTCTCTATACGTTTTGATAATCCCAAACATTCCCAGAGGTAGTTTTTTTTCTAAATGCCCTATATATCTGAATAAGGTATCCTCTTAAATATCTATAAGACACTGTACAGGTTCAAATATTTTAGTCTTTTATAATAACTTAAATTTTCAAATCCATGGATGTCTTTGGTATATTTCCACTGTACGTTCCAGTTTACTCATGCTTGTTTTCTAATAAGGTTTCAATATTGTTATTCCATCCTGAAGTCTGGGTCTAATGTAACTAACAAATGACTTCATAATTTCTGATTTCCCAAACTTTGTAAATCTTTTTATATAACCTGTATTTCTATAACTATCATTATCCATCTGGTTGATAGGATTAGAAAAACTCAAAGCTGGATCTACCCATATTCCCATGTCCTTAAATGAATCTACAGTTTCAATCACTGTGTGCTGCATTACATATTCACCTTTCAATTTGTGTCTCCCAAATCTCATATGCTTAGTTGTTGATGTATTTATCAGCATATTATTCTCCTGTGCCCAAATGGTTAATTTAGTTAATCTTGTTTGCAGACATGCCCTTTCTGCAACACATGTAATCAGTCTACCCAATTTCAAGTCATCTGCACACAGACTGTAGAACACCTCAGATGAAAACGATAGGTCTGAAAGATATGATCTAAACAAGTAAGGGCCTAGCACACAGCCCTGTGGGACACCCTAACAGTAACCACGATTTTCACCTGTCCAAGTGGGTATGATACTTACCATGTCTTATTTGTGAGCCATGCATCCACCCATTTTATCAAGAGTACATGAATACCTAGTTGCTCTAACTTATTGATCAGGGTTTTGTTTCTGACCTTGTCAAATGCTGGAATTAAATCTATATAAATTACATTGCAACACAATTTTTCATTCATAACTGTTATTATATTGTTATAGAACATATTGTTAGAGGTGGTAACAGTTCTATTTTCAACATATGCATGCTGATATAAGTCTCAAGTTCCAGCCTACCACTTCTGACAATAACTTATCCAATATTACCTTTTCCATTATTTTTCCACAACATGACATTAGACTTAAGGGTCTATATGATTCTGGATTTGTCCTACTCCCCTTTCCTTAAAGACAGGTTTAATAAGACCATGCCTCCAATATCGAGGAATCTCCCCATATTTATACAATCCAGTGAATAATAGATATAATGGTGCTGTAAGTTCTTGCTGAAGTGTTCTCAGGTGATTATTATTACTTCCGTCTCCTTCCTGTGGATTGTTTGGATCCAGTTTGCATAGATTTTTTTCAATATAATCTAATTTAATTTTGTACAAATATATATGTAAAATCTGTTGTGTCTGAGAATAAATTTTAGAATCTACACAGTTTATCAAATTGTATGCATTTACTCTTTCTAATTCTTATGTATGTATAAAATGGTCTCCTATTATGTTAAATATCTTTACATATATTTTATTCAAAATTTTCTTGATCTTGTCTCAACCTATATTTAATTTGTATGTCCAGCTTGTTTATTTTAGTTTTCCAAGTTGTAGTGTGATCTCTTTTCCATTTCTTATATTTATTGTTTCTCATCTTAATCAAGTATCTTGCCTTATGGAAATATATCCTTGTGACATTTTATATACCTATATCCAGATGTTAATTTTTTTGCCTTGCATTCAATTTCTCTTTCAAAATGTTTTACATTCCTTCTGGAATTTTTCCACTGAACGCATCACTCCAATTAATTTCACATAGGGACTGTTTTGCTTCTATGTAATCTGTTATTAATCTTCTGTGCATTGGTTTAGATTTCAGGTTGGCAGAATTATCTAGAAGCAGATTAAGCTTTATAACCCCAGCATCACTGCACATCAATGGTAGTAAAACTTAAGATGAAGTAACATTATTTTCTTTAGGAACAGAAACAATGTCTAGTATGTTTCGCTCCCTGGTAGTTTTTTTTTTACAATCTAAAGCAATAGTTGCTCCTGAACATACATTGGCAATAATTTCCTCAGTCACTATTACTCTTTCCTCTTGTGTTTCATGAAAGAAATGTTTGAATTCCTCCAGGTCAACTGCACTTGACTATGGTGGTCTATGCATGTCAACAATTGTTATATGTTCCAGGATTGTCTTTATTGTCACAGTTACACATTCCATAGTAACAAAGTTGTTAAAGAACATGTAATAATCACAGGTCTCATAGCGCTCTCTAATCCATATCATAACACTTCCACCCAACTTTTTGTTAGAATGTCTGTTACAGTAAAAACATTTATACCCAGACAAAACTGGTTTCCACTCACTGTTCTTTAACCATGTTTCATCACAAACAATAACAACAGCAATCTTGTGGGGTCGTAGCAAATTTTCCACAAAAAAAGCAAACTTTATTATTAATGGTCATAGCATTAGCAACCCTCAGAGATCCACCTGATGTTGCTATGTGTGAACTGTCAAATGTTCTACCTGGTAAAAATCTTGCCTTGTGTTTGGCAAATATTGCAAGATATCTGCTGCAAAAGTTCTCTTCTCTAATCTTGAAAGGTGCACACCATCCTGTCTGAACACGTGCCCATGGTGACCTGACTCTCTTTTCTATATATGATTTGTGAAAAATACATCTGAATAGTTGTACTAGCAATGCTATCCAAGAAGGATGTATGTTCATCACTAACAGTCAAAGAGTCCTTGTAGATCATTTATACTGACATAAATATAAAGAGATCCATACTTCCTCACTTTAAGACATTCTAAGGCCTGCTTACATCCTTTATTTTTGCTCCTGCCAACACTATTCAATGTTCACTAACTTCTCTGCATATCATTTCCTCTAATAATTGAATCTCCAATTACAAGAATATCTTTTTCTGACCAGATCTGAAGAATCTTCAACTTCTAACTCAATAATATCTGATCTGTCAATTGTTACAAAGGAATGATCTTCATCAATATGTCTTATTAATCTGACTGTTTTCATTGCTTATTACATTTGCAAGCATATAATTCTTATCCAGCTGGCTTTGTACATCCACAGCTTGAGCCATGTTGTTGATATCTGTCTTTCTTCTCTTTTTTCTTACAGTAATTTTCTTCAGTCATTCCATGCTCAGTTTTGATTTTTTTCCCTTTCACCTGTCCCGTGCCTCTTTTTTCAACCTTTTCTTTTGTAAAAATGATGTCTTTTCCTGTAGTCTGAAGGTCTTTTTACAGAACAATGTTATCATTCATATATAATCCGTGTGTTACATTATTTTTTTTCCTTATTTGTTTTGAACGTCTTCCTTTCTTTCTTTTGTTTCCTAGTATATGCTTTGAATCCTCAGTTTGCTAAACACTTGTATCCAGAAGTTTGAAGTTCTCAGTGGTACTATATTATTTCATAGTGGTTGAGTGGTCTTTACAGACTCAGACCTCTCAACTTTCCCTATTTTGTAGGGGCACCCCTGATGTTTCTTAAAGTTTTGTTCCATTCCTCCTAAAATCGGAAATAATTTTGAGCATTTCTAAAATAATAGTGCCAACATTTAAAATATGTCCCTAATATGGGGCATTTTCCTTGGTTATTTTTTTTACTTTGCTCCAAAATTTGTTGGTAAAAGTTGCAAGCACTTCCTTTCCTAAATGTGTTTTATTTGATCTTTGCCTAATGTTATTTATCTCATCACCGCAGTCATTAATATATATAACAACAATTCCCCAAGTCATGTCAATTACACAGGAGCAATTATCATCAAGTCTAGCTTTACTACTAATAATGGCAGGCAAGTCATCCAACTTTTGACACGAGGAACACAGATCACCAGTGTTATCAGGTGTTACCTTTAAATGTGCATAGCATTTATTACATTGTGCAAGATATGTGTGCTTTAGCAAATTATTAATGGCATACTCATTTAAAGAATCCATATTCAGCTGAAAAGGAATAAAGAATTCTAAAAGAAGAGAATAATCAAAATCAGTTACCAGAGAATTCAAAGAGAAGTTAAGTTAACGTCTATGAGAAAAATCACCCAAACAATATACAACTAAATATTAAATGTGTTGCTTTGGCCGTATAAGTTGTGAAAGTCACATAAAAGCTGGAATTCCTTTACATCGTGTGCGAATGCACATAGTAGCTTTTGTTCATTCTCAGTCATAGTCAAACCTCTTTTTAACAGTAAAGAATAATAAATCACAAACCAAGGCAGGATTGTTTAGATAAGTTCTGGGTTGTTATCGCTCTCCTACTTTGGACACAATAGAAGAGTGTTTATGGGATCTGTTCAAGCAGCTTTATTTTATACAAACACATCATTATAGAAGTTTACTGACTTTAACTTAAGTAACTTACATACAAACTAACAATTGTGATCATGCATTCTTTCACTGTGGCTGCTCTTACAAAATGGCACTAGGGATTGCACGTGTCTGGAATTTATATGTGCTTGTACAGCCTTGACATGCTTCTTTTTTACTAAATAAATTTTTATTGATTTTCATAAGCATAAACATATATACAGCATGTATATCAAAAATATTTCCATAGTCAAAGCTTAAAGTGGAGAAGCAATTCAAAACAAGCATTATACCATGACCCCCCATTAATATTCCAAAACGTGCACGCTGATTGGCCAGCGTGCACGTTGTAAATCGACTTATACTAATGGAAAAAGGTCCGGTCGCCCGGACCTTTTCCATTAGTATAAGTCTCTTTTAAAACACTGTCTCGCTATGTTAAAAGAGTTTAACATAGCGACACAGGTTTAAAAAAAGCAATAGAGATCTCAGTTGCTTTTTTTAAAGCTGTCTCGCTATGTTAAACTCCTTTAACATAGTGACACAGTGTGTAAAAAGCAACGGAGATCTTGCTTTCTCCATTGCTTTTTTTTTTTTAAAACCTGTCTTGCTATGTTAAATGGGTTTAACATAGCGAGACAGCTTTAAAATAAGCAACGGAGATCTCCGTTGCTTATTTTAAAGCTGTCTCGCTATGTTAAACCCATTTAACATAGCAAGACAGGTTCAAAAAAAAAAAGCGACAGAGAAAGCAAGATCTCTGTTGCTTTTTATTGTTTCGCTATGTTAAATGGGTTTAACATAGCGAGACAGCTTTAAAATAAGCAACAGACATCTCCGTTGCTTATTTTAAAGTTGTCTCTCTATGTTAAACCCATTTAACATAGCGAAACAGTAGAAAGCAACAGAGATCTTGCTTTCTCCGTCGCTTTTGGCCACAGCTCTGATGTACTGCTTAGGCATGCGCAGTACATCAGAACTGCCGCGGATACCAGACAGCTGCGGAAGGGCAGCAACGAGGCATTATACAATGCCATTATTTAAGAAAAGTAATTATTTATTTTCTTAAATAATGTCATAGTATAATAGCAATAACCCTCTTCTGGGTGTGGGTATTGTGGTATTTACCCACGGTTGTCTTTGTTTGGTGGGTAAATCGCGCATTACCCACACCCAGGTGTGGGTTATTGCTATATTACAAAACCAGCTATTTACATAGGATGTCTATACTTGAAAAACTTTTTCTTGAAAGTATCTTTGAATAAGATTATAATTTCTCACATTTATCACAGTCTTCTGTTTCTGGCACTTGATTTATTTTCTGCCAGGCAATGCTTAAGGAAGTTGGTCATTCTGTTCTTTACTTGATTGTTTTCAGTTCCAGCTGCGAGACCAATAAAACCATATTCCTGAAATGTTAAAATTCAGGGGAGTTACAGCTTTCCAGTTCTGTGTAATATTTTTCCTTGCAATAGCAAGGAGAGTCCACAAAATTACATATTTTTATTTTATTTTATTTATTTGATATTTGATGTCTGGGATAGTCTGACTAGATTAATGTCCATTTTCAGCAGAGGCCCATGGAGAAAATCTCCAAAAACTGTTATATGCAAGCAAGTAAAGTATAAAAACGTTATATACGAGCAAATAAAGTATAAAAAGTTAGCAAACAAAAAGCAGTTAAACAATTCAGAGATAAATACATATATTTTTACAGTTTTGCATAACACACAATACATACAACTGACTCTCAGGACATAAGTTTATCTATCACAGATATTATTTACAATCCTATTACTTTTAGCAGGATGTGAACTGTAAATAGGAGTTAGAGAAGGAAGACTGTGGGTAGACATTAGTCAGGTTTGGTGCAGGAACATAGCCAGTGAGATTTAAAATAATTGGTTGGATTTTTTTTTTTAATTGACTAACTGAGGGGGTTCAGGGTAAGGTCAGATGGAAGCATGTTCCAGATTCTGCCTAGTGAATTAGCAAACAAGGATTCTCCAGATTGGTTGTTGGCTTTGGTTGGCTAAATCAGGAGTTTAGTAGAGGATCTAAATAGCCTGGCATTTTTGTATGGATAGATAATGTTACCGAGGGAGGGTGTTTTGTCTGGGTCGTTAATGACTTTGAAAGCTACAATAAGTTGATTGTATTTTATTAAGCTAGGAAGCTCCTGCCAACCTAAGAGGTTAAGGTTATGACAGTGGTGTGTCCTGTAAGGGTTACCTGTGGCAAACCTGGCGATTTGGTTATAGCAGCTAGAGAGTTTGTTGAGTTTCGTTTTGTTCAAGTTTGTGAATATTGTTGAGGCATATAATAAAGTGGAAAGGAGATGCGTATGGGCAATAGAAGACTTTGCTAGAGGGGTAAGGAAAGCTTTATTCCTATATAGGGAGCCTAGCTTTTTATTAATGGTTTTGATGCATGTCAAACTTAAGGTTGTTTTCAATTATGACACCCAGGAGTCTGGTATGTTTATCTGGTGAGATTATGGTCCCATTGCTGGATGTTATAGAAAATGAGAGTTTGGAGGATTTGTGAGTAGGGGAGAATTGCAAGAGCTTTGTTTTATTGGGGTTTAGTAACAGTTGACGATTTAAGAGCCAATTTTCCACTGTGTTAAAGTTTTCTGGGTTAAAGATAGCAGATATGTAGGGGTAGAGGCTGCGCAAATCACAGTGGAGACATCGGTATATTGTATACAGGTAGTGGCTGGGATAGCGGTCTGTAGGTCATTGATAAACAGTGTGAAAAGAAGGGGCCCTAATATGGAGCCTTGAGGGACTCCTGGAGTGACAGGAAGAAGGGTAGAGAGTTTGTCTTGCCATATGACTGCCTGTTGCCTTCCACTTAGATAAAAATGGAACCATTGTGTAGCGTGATTATTTAGGGACAATGTGTTAAGAGTTTGTGAGAGTATTTGGTGCTTAGCCATGTCAAAGGCCTTGCAAAGGTCTAGAAACAAGGCTGAGGTTAGACTGTTATTGTTACGATTAGAATAGATAGTGTTGATGAAGGAAAAGAGGTCTGAGGTGGTACTGTGGTGTGGTCTAAATCCATGTTGGGAGTTGGCTAGTAGTTTATGTTGTAAGAGGAAGTGTAAGAGTTGTTTATGGATAAACTTTTCCATTATTTTTGCTAGGGGGAAAAGAATGGATATTGGCCTGTAGTTAGAGTTCCATTGAATTACCACCTTTGCGGAGTGGGATCACATGTGATATTTTCCAGAGACTGGGAACAGAGGCTTCAGTTATGATTCAATTTATCAGAATTGAGACTGGGTATGCTATGATATCACCTGATTTTTGTAGATATTTTGAGGGGAGAAGGTCAGCTGAGAGAGTGGTAGGTTTAAGTTTTTTAAGTATGGTTCTAATGAGAGAGGTGGGAACTTTTTGGAAGGTGAAGGATAGTGTATCACTGGCTGTAGGGGTTACTGATATAGGACATGTGGGACTAAGTTTGCTAGCAAGGGCCTGGATAGTTTCAGTGAAGAAGCAATTAAAGGCATTGGCAATGTACTCATGGGGGTTTTTGGGTTGCAGCTGAGGGGGTTGGAGTAGAGGGTTTTACCTGGGTGTAGTAGTTTTTTAATACCTGCCCAGAACTTCTGAGGTTTATTAGAGTATTTCTGCTGAAGTTGGCAGAAGTAGTTTTTCTTGTCTAGTAATATGGATTTTTTGTGTCATTCCTAAGTTGGCAAATGTTTTGTTGATCTTGTGTGGTTTTTGATGAGCACCATTTGTTCCAAGCAATATTTCTATCGATGATTTTTAGTTTGGTATCCCTAGTAAGCCGGGGGCAGATTTAGTTTTAATTCTAATGGTGCATGGAGGTGCATGATTATCAAGGACAGTCAGGAATGTGTTGTTGAAGTGTATTACTGCCTCATTTAGCAAAAGTTGGTAAAGAACTGCCCAATTACATAATTTTAGTTCTTCTAAGAATTTGCTGAGATTAAAGTTTTTTTTTTGTTTCTTACTGTTTTATAGATGGGATATATTGCTGTGGTGGTGCTGCAGTAGCGTTGTCACCTCACAGTAAGACATTGTCCTGTTCGATTCTCATCTACAGCGTCTTCTGTGTGGAGACATGCGTGATGGGCATACCTTCATTGAAGGTTGTGCGTCAGGGCCGGCAACTCAGCATGTAAAAATCTACTGCCAATCATTAGCGGACCGGAGTTCCGCTGTGGCAACTCCTAACCGGGAAAAGCCGAAAGACACAACAACTGTTTTATAGATGGGTAGTTGTGGGCATTCAGTTTTCTGCCTCAGTATATATGTTAAGAAATTCTTGCCTTGGAATGCAAGATGGCACAGGTGTATTCAACAAAACTAGAGATTTTGTAAGTTGGAAATTATCAGTGAACAGTGCCTGTAACAAATAGTTAATACTTTCCTAACATTGTTTAAGTAAATGGCATTCACAGAACATGTGTTGCCAATTGGCTATTGATTGTGATTTACACCTCCAACATCTATTTTCATTGTTATATATTAGTTCTAATTTGTGTGGTGTTAAGCATGTTCTATGAATAAATTGCCATGTGAAACATTTCCAATATAGTGATAAAGATGTTAGTTTTAGAGATGTAAGAATTAGTTTTTTGCTTTATCATCTGGCATTTTATCATTAACTATTTCATAGTATTTCCATATATTTTGTTTATTATGAACTCTTGTTTCTTTAACTAATTTGTGCAATACTGATAAAATTCCTTTCTCATTTGTGGGAAATTCTATTTGCGTTATTAACTGCTCTATGAACTTAGGAACCTTTTCCCTAACAGACTTCTACATTATTGCCTGTTGGTTTAAAACTGTTTGTCTTAATCCCTACAGTGTTAACTACATGTTATTTTCAAGGTTGAATTCACTAATAAATTGTTCTATCATTGAGTTTATCAAGTGATGCCAGTAAATTAGACCACTTACCAAGTGTTTTAACTGCTGCTGAGTCCTGAGTTATAATATTATTTCTGTATATGCTATTGGGAATATGAAAAAAGGCATTTATATCTGGAGTTTTGTTTACAAAGTGCATAAAAGACTTTAGGGTATTGATAATGTAGTTGCAATTTATATTTTTGTGTTTTCCTGTTGCCATATATTCCTTCATTAACCAAAGTAAGCTATTTGGTACTATTTCCATATGTTTATTTATTGAATCACGAGTGGTTTTTAATCAGATTTTTTCATGTTCTAGTTTACATTTGGAAGTATATTCTTTGTTTAACCATAGAGAAACTATTTTTAAAGCTGATGATTGTATATATCCTTCTAAATCTGGTAAGCCTATTCCACCTTCTTTCCATTTGTCAAAATGATGTCTTAGGGCAACTCTAGGTTTTTTAGGGTACCGTAAGAATGTCATTATTAACCCTTCAAATTGTTTTAAATATGATTTAGGTGGAGGTAGCGAGCATGATTGTATAAAATACAGAACTTTCGGGAATATAATCATTTTAATTATATTTAGTCTTTACTCCATGGTAAAAAATAGCCTATTCCATTTTTTGTATGAGTTGCTTGATATTATCCAAAATCTCTTTATAGTTTAGTTGCACTGTTGTATCTATGTCGTTTGTAATTTTAACTTCTAAGTATATGATTGCATCATTCGGAGTAGAAATTTATATTTTTTATTTAATGCTTCTTTGTTCATATTTATTAGTATTAGTTGTCGTCTGCAAATAGTTGAATCTTTAACTCAAGACATACTTCTTAAGATACAGCACACTTCAGTTGCATTCTAATCTACATCCTCCCTCTTTGAGAAATAGATCGTATAAAGCTATAAGTCTATTTAGCATGCAGAAATCACAGGTAATTCTTTGTTATGCATTACACAATGCTAAGCACACGCACACACACACACACACACACACACACACACACACACACACACACACACACACACACACACACACACACACACACACACATATATATATATGTGTGTGTGTGTGTGTGTCTGTGTGTGTGTGTATATATATATATATATATATATATATATATATATATATATATATATATATATACATATATATATAACCAAACACACCACAAAATAATTATAAACAAACTGAAATTCGGAAGGACCACAAAGCAGCTAAAATAGCGTGATAAAATCACTTCTTCACTTCAAAGTTAATAAAAACAGGTTTAATAAGAAGGTTGTGGCGCTTTAAGCACCTCTGCTTCATCAGACATCAAATAAATTCAACAACAGGAACTATATACTTCATCAAATTAATTAGCCAATGAAATGTTTAAAACATTTAAAATGACTACACACCTATTCCTAACAATACAAAACATTTCATCAAACACTTACACTTGTTGTATATAAAATACTTTCAAACTTAATAATATTAATATAACTAATACAAAATACTAACATTTATACTATTAAAAATTTATAACTATATATATGTATGTTTATATATAAAAAATGGACACACTTCTTATAATAGCATTATGTCCTCACTATATATTTATATACAAAATAAAAATAAACTTGGGATAAACATGACGTCAGCTTAGCGTAATCTCCTACCTTTAAGTATTGGTTTTACACTAACATGGTCATTTAATCCATACCCCCTAAGCTGACGTCATGTTTATCCCAAGTTTATTTTTATTTTGTATATAAATATATAGTGAGGACATAATGCTATTATAAGAAGTGTGTCCATTTTTTATATATAAACATACATATATATAGTTATAAATTTTTAATAGTATAAATGTTAGTATTTTGTATTAGTTATATTAATATTATTAAGTTTGAAAGTATTTTATATACAACAAGTGTAAGTGTTTGATGGGAAATGTTTTGTATTGTGAGGGTATATTACTTTAGGAATAGGTGTGGTAGTCATTTTAAATGTTTTAAACATTTTCATTGGCTAATTAATTAATTGATGAAGTATATAGTTCCTGTTGTTGAATTTATTTGATGTCTGATGAAGCAGAGGTGCACTCTGTAAAGCGCCACAACCTTCTTATTAAACCTGTTTTTATTAACTTTGAAGTGAAGAAGTGATTTTATCACGCTATTTTAGCTGCTCTTGTGGTCCTTCCGGAATTTCGTTGGGTTTGTGTTTATATATATATATATATATATATGTATATATATATACACATACATACAATCAAGTCCACGTTGCTGTAGATTTCACACTAAACTTTGATACTCGTCCATATTGTGTGACATAAAACTGGGAATTAGATTTAGCAACTGGAACTGTCTCTGCAAAATGTTTGACCTGTGGAATGTCTGGAAATTGTTCTGGAATGTAATCAGAATTTTGAACAAATTCAAGTATGGAAACAGTGTCTGATTCACTTTTAGATTTGAAGTCTGCATCACAGAAACAATGTTGTGATGGTGATGATGATTCTGGTACAGGAAGAGGATGTCTACAGTTCCTCCTACATTCCACACCCTCAGAGTCTACCAGGTAGGATCTTGGCTTGGCAGAGATGCCTGTAATCTGTCCAGTTCAATCAAAATCTTTTGTTGTCTGGATTTGTACCACTGCTCCTTCCCTCAATGGATGAAGTAATCTGCTTAGTCTGTTGTGAATAGATTTCTGGATATCACGCTTCTTAACCAAGTGAGCCTTGATGGTTTTATTTTACTTAGGTTTAGGCTTCAATAAACTAAAAGTAATGGGTAGCATAATTTTAGTTTGCCTAGAAAGTAATCTTTGAGCAGGTGAGCCAAAATATCGTCACGGGGTATGTTTTTGAGATTAAGCAAATTCAAGAACACATCGGTATTGCCATACTTTGACCTTTGAAGTAATTGCTTTGCACTCTGTACTGCACGTTCAGCTAGACCATTTGACTGAGGATATTCAGGAATACTAGTTACATGTACAAAGACCCATTCTTTTGCAAATTTCTGTAACAACTGGCTAGTAAATTGAGTACCATTGTCAGAAAGAACTTTGTGTGGACTACCATGAATTGAGTAATGACATTTCAACTTAGTAATAACAGCAGTGGATGTTAGGTTAGGTAATAGGTCAATCTCAAACCAATTCAAATAAAAGTCTACCAAAACAATGTAGTGTTGATTGTTCCTCTCAAAAATATCAGTTGCAACTGTTGACCAAGATAGTTCAGGAACTGGACTTAGCTGAAGTGGTTCTCTTTGCAAATGCGGTCTAGTACTATTGCATACTGAACAAGAAGAGAGTACTTTATCAATGTCTTTTGGTAATCTAAGGCCAAAATACTAATTCTCTTGCTCTTTCCTTAGTGGATGTGGATCCTGGGTGACCAAGATGCAAAATCTGGATATATTTTTGTTGTAAGGAAGCAGGCACAATTTTAAGACCTTTGAAAATAATGTCATCTTCCATCAACAATTCATCTCTGTAAGGAAAATAGGTTTGCACTTCAGGTGGTACAATAGATTGCTTTGATGGCCATCCAACATTAATGTAGTGATTGAGCTTCTGCAAAGTTGGATCAGTCTGAGTGTGATCTCACAACTCAAGTCTAGTGGTGGAAAAATTCCATACTGACATCCCATCAAAGTCAAAATTCTCTGTATCAAACTGTTCTGTCATATTTCTGGGTGATCTGGATAAGGTATCAACCAGATAAAGCAATTTGCCTTTCATGTAGACCATTTTGAAATTGTACTTTTAAAATGTAAGCATCATTCTTTGCAATCTCGCTAGAGTTGAATACATGGGCTTCTTTCGAATAGTTACTAGAGGTTGGTGGTCAGTTCCAATCTGAATACCTCGAGCATAAATATAATCATGAAACTTAAAACACGCAAATACTATTGCCAAAAGCTCCTTCTCAATCTGATCATACTGTATCTCAGTTTGGATTAGTGTTCTAGATGCAAAGGCTAATGGTCTGCCCTCTTAAAGTATAACTGTGCCAAGACGAAATTTTGAAGCATCACAGGAAAGAGTAACTGGTTTGTTTAGATCATAGAATCTTATAGTAGGTGAGGTGGAAATTTTCTGCTAAGGTGTTCAAATGCCTCCTGGTGCTGTTCCAGCCATGACCATGCAGCATTTTTGCATGTTAGCTCTCTTAAAGGTGCTGTCAACTTACTGACATTTGATATAAACTTGCCTAAATAGTTGACCATGCCTAGAAAATGTTGAAGAGCTTGTACATTATCTAGTGCTGACATCTCAAGAATAGCTGCTTGCTTAGTCAGGTCTTGTCTCGAGCCTGTACTCATGAACAAATGACCTATGTATGTAACTTCTGGAAGTCTGAATTTGGACTTCAGAGGACTGAGCTTCAAGTTTACTTCATGTGCTCTACCTAGAACTTTTTTGAGGTTTCTGTCATGCTCTGTTTCACCATTGCCTCCAACCAATAAATCATCTTCTATTATGGTACAAGGATGACACAAAATAATTTGTTCCATTGCATGCTGAAAGACTTCACTGGCAGAATTTATTCCAAATGGCATCCTTAGGAATCTGTATCTGCCAAATGGAGTACCAGAAGTAGTTAGAAGTAAAGATATGTGGTCGAGCATCACTTGCCAAAATGAACTCTCTGCATCTAAGACAGAAAACAGTGGCATTCAGTATTACGGCTGCGACCTGTTCGACTGTGTGCATTGGATGATACCTTCGCTTTAATGCTTTGTTCAGATCTTTTGGGTCAATACATATTCTGATTTCATCTGAGCCTTTTTGGGAGCTGCTACCATAGACGATACCCATTCAGCTGGTTCTGTGACTAGGCAAATCACACCTTGCTGCACTATTTTATCCAACTGAGTCTTAACTTTATCCTGCATAGCTATCGGAGCTCTTCTTGCTGGTCTGACTATGGGAGTGACCTCTGGGTCTAACTTCATGGAATACACAACTGGAAGTTTGCCTAACTTGTCATAGGAAAACATTGGCATACTCTGAGAAAATGGCTTCAGAAAAATTAGAACTGAGATCTGCACTTACATGATAGAGTTCTTTAGCAAAAGAAGGCAGATTCATTCTTAAACTATCTTTGAGACCCAATAAAGATTGCACTGGTCTTCGGACTACATATAATAACACGTTGTAACAGTTCATGAGAGCATCACTGAACCTTCGGTTGGAATTTCCTCACCTCCATAAGCTACAAGTCTTGTGCTGCTGGTTACATTGAGTTGTTCATTAGTTCTCACTTTAGCAAATGTGTCTGCTGATGTAACATTACACTTTGAACCAGTGTCTACTTTAAGCTCTGTGGATTTTCCATTAATCTGGACAGTACAAAACACCTCGCTTCTTGTTAATAAATTCACTGCATCAGCTCTTTCATCAAGCACTGATACACCATCAGCATAGAAAGCGGTCTGCTTCGGCTCTACTTGACCACCTTGCTTCTTTGTGTGACCTTTCTTTACAACTGTGGGAGGCTTATTTGATTTACAAAACTTTTGGAAGTGGTTCAGTTTTTTATATTTGCAACATGCTGACCAAATGCTAAGCACTTCTCACGTTTAGACTCATGATTTGCACCACAATTGTGACAGCTAACAATGAAGCTAAACTTGGGTGTTGCTGATTCATGCTTGTACTGCACTGAGCTGGAGCAAGCTCCTTTCTTAGAACTTACTGGAAAGCTACGTGACTTCCCTGGAAACTTTGTAGCTGCCATCCACATGTTGCATACTATCTACATTTGCTCTGGAGCCAACTGAAACCGTACTGTTGTCATTTGCAAGTATACTTGCGTGTTTTTCTGTCACCTCATGGATTTGACATATCTTTACAGCTTTGCTCAATGTTAAATCACTGTCACAAAGTAAAATCTTTCTCACAGCAGCACTATTAATACCATACACAAGCCTGTCCTTTGTCAGCTCATCTTTTAAGTCACCAAACTGACACATCTTAGCTTTGTTTCTCAGGTCAGTTATATAAGCTGCAAATGTTTCCCTGGTTTCTGATCTCTCATGTAAAACAAATGCCTCTCTAATATATGTCTGGGGGTTATACATTTCTCTGAACTTGCACATCAAACACTTTGGGTCTTCTCTTGATTCAGCTTGCACAACAATGGGATGGTTTTCACCTTCTCCTTCATGTATTGCAGGTGCATACACAAATGAACACTCTCATTCTATGGCCTCTGACCCAGCTAAGCTTAACAAAATGAATGCCCTGGTACATGCATCTCTATCTGCATAAGCTGCTTGTATAAAAATGTTGTACTCTTGCTCAAATATTCTCTAATTCTCTGCAATATTCTGATCAAATGCAAGTGGTAGGGGCTTTCGAAATCCATCTGTCATATTAACACATACCAGTGAAGGGTTTTGCAAATAAGTACAAACATACACTCATGCACATATGCCAGAAACTTATGCCAGTATTTGTAACTTTGTCCAATGTCTTTTGTGCTTCTGAGTTTATACCTTTTGGACTTTTCAAAATAATGTTAATGAGCAAACTTGCAGTACCTTTAAATAATTGGACTTTGTGAACTAAACTTCTTGGGCACAATGCTAAAGTCATTTATCATCATTTTAAGAAACCTCTTAAACAACTTTACGATGTTAGTGAAATAACCCTCGGGTACTGTAATACTCTTGTAATATTGTTTTGCAATAAATCACTTCTTATTAGTGTAAGAAACATATCAAATAACTGCACAATACGAATAAACTGGACCGCTCTTGCCCAAAACTCAATAACATTTTGAAACAGTTGCACTTTGTGAATAACTGCATACAGCACACTGAAATATCCCAAAATGGTGGTACCTTGCTAGGCAACTCTTTACAGTGCAAGAAACACTCTATAATGGCGGTGCTTTGCAAATAGACTCACCCAGCACAAGAAACACTTTGAAATTACTATACTTTGAGTGTATCTCACAAAACAGTTGCACTTTGCACACCAAAAACTCCTTAAAATACATGCACAGTAATAAGAACATAATGTAAACACTTTTATACACTTTGAGATATTTTGAATAACTTTAGTTATGCACTTATTACAATACAAAGCCATAGTTATGCCAAAACATAGCACTTTGCCAAAACACATGCAGTCGCCTTACTTTGTTTTGCTTAATGTGTCCTTTGTACCCTTTCTGTATAAGTTTTGCTCATCTAAGCCCATTTTTATGCCCAACATACTTTTCTTGTCCACATTTTACTCAAAACATGCCAACTTTTGCTTTACAGAAACTCATTTTACTTTAAACATGCTTGTTTTATCTTTGAACATATTGTTTTGCTTTAAACATGCTTGTTTTGCTTTACTGTTAATCCTTTCATCAAAAACTTTTATTTTAATCATTTCTTTTTAGCCAACAAACTTTTTGTGCCTTCTGCTTGCTCAGTAATGCAGTTTGTTCCCTTGTAATGCCCCATTTTATCTCTTCTATCAAATAAACAGCTTGTGCTACTTCTCATTACCTTTGATTCTTTTCTGGCTCTTTTTGTGCTCATTTCTTTTAGTTTTACCTTCACTTTCATCTCTGCACCTCATGGCTCTGGATCTTTTTCTCTTCTATCCTTGGACCTCATGGCTCTGGATGTTATTCTCTTCTATCCCAGTTCTGACACCCATGTCAGTCTCCTACTTTGAACACAATAGAAGAGTCTTTGTGGGTTCTGTTCAAGCTGCTTTATTTTATACACATCACTATAGAAGTTTACTGACTTTAACTTACATAACTTATATACAAACTAACAATTGTGATCATGCATGCTCTCACTCTGGCTGCTCTTATAAAATGGCACTAGGGAATGCACGTGTCTGGAATTTATACGTGCACGTACAGCCTTGACAAGCTTCTTAAAGATACAGCACACTTCACTAGCATTCTGATCTGCAGCTGTCCTCTATGAACTCTGTGATTTTTTAGCTGACCAGCCCCTTGGGATGGCTTCAGTTTGCCTTTCTAAAGCCTATACCTTTCTAACAAAAAACAGTGAGAATTAAAGGTAAAACAGCAAAATAGAAATTTAAGTAAATATTATCTGCAAGTTATCCTTTCCTTCCTACAAACAGTGAGAAACAGTGGCAAAAAAAATAAAATAAAATATAAATTCAAATAAAAACTTCTCTTTCCATGCTATTGCACAGTCAGTCATAAACCAATCCAGGATTATCCAGATAATCTCCCACGATATGCAACTTACAGTGCAAACATCAAAAACAGTTTTCTTCAACAACATCTAAGGTTTCACCTAATGTCATGCAACATTTGTAGTCACTTAGTTTTTGAAGTATTAAGTGCATATGAAAGTATTACTTATTTTCATAATTACTAACAAACAATTAGCATTATTTCCAGGATAGTGTGATATAAACCAGCATTTTCAAAGAATTGCCCTGTCTCCTACTCTGGTGTTTCATACCACATACCTCAATAAAATGTTGGTTGCACAGTTATAAAAATATAAACATAAATATGAAAATATAACTATGAAGTGGCAAACTAAGATAATTTCTCCACTTCAGGATATCCTAGAAGTAAAATCTTACGGCCATTTTGTTAATAACTCCTTGCTCTTTACAATACTACCTATTATTAGCTGGTAAGGCACATAGTTAAATTAGCTAGACCCCAAAATATCTGGATGCCATAAGAAGGTATGAGTGTGAACTGCGTTAGAGATTTGAGAGAGTTAAATTAGCTGTGCTATGGGAATACAGAGTAAAGGCACAGTAAGGGGACTACTGTGAAACAATTACTTTAAGAGTTCTTAAATTTCTTGCTGTAATGAACTAGAAGTTCCTATGTGGTGTGTTGAAATAATTATCCTGTCTGTAGACTGATGTTTTTGCATAATGCCTTGACTTTGTAGGTCAAAATGTTATTTCATGACATTTTTTTCATCATATAGTTAACTGCAAACAACTATATTTCTCTCCATTTACAAAATTTCGTACCATTTGAATAGTGCAGCAAGAAAGTATTTGCAAAACCATTCCATTATCAACAGGGAGACTTAGTAAGTCACCCCTATACTGCTTACGTTTTAATGCGGTTGCACTAACATACCCCTTCTTGTTATCTATAGCAAGCACTGTATTGTACAGAGCATTGACAAATTAACAATGATGACATAAGTAAGAGTAACACACCATACAGATGGTCCTACATGTCTTACAAAAATTACTGCTTCTATTCCTCTGTCCCTCTCTCTGTCAGTATTTTCCAGTAGATTTTCACTGTCCTTCAATCAAGAGATTTAAAGTGTTTGAAGTACAAGTTCATTTGTGTTGTGATGAAATAATGCTACTATCTACAGACAGAATTTTGCATACTTTCAAGGGTTCTAATCCAGACATTCATTGTTACTGACTGTTGTAATACACTGTGTTATGTGTATCTGTTCCCTAAATATAATTATGACTCACCATCATCCTGCTTCTTGCAGAATTTACTTTGTCCCTGCCTCCCTCTTTGCCCATCTATGTACCGTCTTCCTTCTGTGTCATTAGTCTTCCCCATCTGCATTTGCACAATACCTGGTGCCAAACACCATCTACAGCTCAGGATAAATGAAAGTTCACAGCTTATGGGAAAACCTTGTGAGTTTCTGCCTTCAGCCACATTACTGTGGTGCCCTTCACTCTGCTGTGCTTAGAGATGCATAATCAGGTTAATCTACTTTTGAATAACATGAAAAGCTGAACATATAGGTTACAGCTGTCATGCGAGTGAATGTACAGCTTACAGTTGTCATGAAGGTGAATGTACAGCTTACAGCTGTCATGAAGGTGAATGTACAGCTTACAGCCATCATGACAGTGTGTGTACAACTTACAGCTATCATGAAGATGAATGTACAGCTTACAGTTGTCATGAGAGTGACTTTACAGCTTACAGCTGTCATGAAGGTGAATGTACAGCTTACAGCTGTCATGAAGGTAAATGTACAGCTTACAGCTGTCATGACAGTGTGTGTACAGCTTACAGCTATCATGAAGGTGAATGTACAGCTTACAGCTGTCATGACAGTGTGTGTACAGCTTACAACTGTCATGAAAGCGAATGTACAGCTTACAGCTGTCAAGAAGGTGAATGTACAGCTTACAGCTGTCATGAAGGTAAATGTACAGCTTACAGCTGCCATGAGGGTGAATGTACAGCTTACAGCTGTCATGAGGGTGAATGTACAGCTTACAGCTGTCATGAAGGTGAATGTACAGCTTACAGCTGTCATGAGGGTGAATGTATGGCTTACAGCTGTCATGAGGGTGAATGTATGGCTTACAGTTGTCATGAGACTAACGAAGAGCAGTGCATACATTCTCCTTTTCGACAATCTGTTGTCACACAGCAACTTTGTGAAGTAGCAGATCCTATGTGGTGTGTTTAGATATAGTGAGGTTTATAGATTTTTCTTGCAATACTCTCAAGATTCAATTCCAGATATATGCCAAACTGTTTTTGAATGTGTTGTATGACTCCTGTGGGTGTAAATGTTGGCTACACCTTTTCTTAACACACCGTTATCCTGCTCCTGAACTAATGTGCTTGCTTACTATTCTGAAGCCTCTCTTGTACAGATCTTGCATGAATAATTGTGTTGCTAAAGCAAGCAGTAACACAACACAAATATTTGCTGAAAAAAAGACATGAACTAATGCATTAGTATGTCAGTATTGCGTATTCCTGTCACCAGCTGTCAAACTCTTCTACCCACTCCTCTGTGCCATCCAATAAACCTCTTTGATTCACAACTGTTTCTATAAGCCGTGTTTCTACCACCAGTAACATGCTTACTTCCCTCATGTGTTTCATAATACACCTCTAAATACACCTCTAATATATATATATATATATATATATATATATATATATATATATATATATAAGGATTGACTAATAGCAACTGCCATGTGACGTGTGTAAATCATGACACCTGAAACATGACCATAACACATATCTGTTCAATGTGCCATCAGATTCACATGTGGTTATATATGTATAATACTTTTTGCATGAAAGTCAGCACAGAGCACCACAGACTACTGTTAATTCTTATTCTAAGTTCAACACCACAAGGTGTGATTATGCATGCACTAATGCTGTGCCATCAGCAGTGCAACTGAGCTTGGTAGTGCTGCACTTCAGGCAGAGAGTGAAAAAAATTACAACAAATAATTCTGTTTAGGTTGCACAACATCTCTATGTCTGCATTGAATTTTGAAAGTTATCTGGATTTCAGTGTCAATCTGTTAATGTATGTCTGCACTATGATGGTTACACTTGCAACTGTGCTACGATGCTGATTAACTTATTCACACATATAATCCTTCAGTGCTATTCTGCAGTGCACTGTCTTATTATACTGCCAATGCACACTGTGTAAGCATAAGACAAGACAAGTGTACAATCATCCAGGAATTAACTAGCAGGAATGAGTTATAATCCACTGGTTTATGGCTGTCATTAGCATCCCATACTGTGAAAAGGTACATGTCCCTCACAGTAACACAATGCACGTGAAGGACAGTATATAAATCTTAAAAGAGAAGTATGTCATTACATGCAACAATCACAGTGCTGTTACTTTGGCCTGTCCATACATATGTATTTGTCCCAAAATCTGTGATGCATAATACCAACTGTTACAGACAGTGAATTTTTATTAGTTACAAATGTAATTTTTTCACATCCTTAAATTCAGACTTCTTCTGTGTCACTTCTAGCCAATACTGTGTTATGTAGATTTTATAACAAGATAGGTAGGAGTTTCAGTTCCTACTGTGGGAGACTTGTGTATCTCTGGATGTAATAACAGATAAGTAAAACTTCAATGTCAAATGTGCTGTGTCTACTTCCACTGAAGAGAATATATTTAACTTCAGACACAGCTCCCTCTGTGCTTTATCACACATTTAAAAGAAACATCCTATCTACAAAACACTGATAACGTCATCCTGTAAAAATTTCACTCTCTCCACTTAGGAGACAGCCTTCTCCTGTGACACTTATGCCTAATACTGTAGTCATTAGCTTTAGTAACTAGGTAGGTAGTAGGTTCAATTCTCAATATGAGGGACTTCTGTGTGTGGCTGCAATACTAGCTATATATAGCTTTTTGAAGAGAGATGTTGTATTAACCACCAGTTGGAGGAAAAGTTTAACCTGAGTGAGTATTCCACCATCCCCTTATACCAATTTTATCACAAACATCTTCTCTGCAGCACAGTGATAAGATGATTGTCTGAAAAGTGCACTCTTTCCCCATAAGTCAGACATTTCCTGTGGTGCTTGCAGTTAATACTGTTCTTTCTGGTTTGTGTAACTGGTTAAGTAGGTGATTTGAATATGACAGTATTGGCCTTATAAAGCATGACCTTATATATACCAGATAGGTAGGAGATTCAAATCTCACAGTGGGAACTTATATGTGTATGTAGCTTCAATGTCAGTTATGTAAAGCTTCCTAAACAGTCATGCTGTATCATTTTTCACTCAGTGGAAGATTTTACCAAGGGAGAGTATGTCTTCATCCCCTCATCCCACTTTTACCACATATATCTTCTCTCCATCCCACTAATGAGGTCATCATGTCAAATTTGGGCACTGTGCCCTTACAAAACCCAGTTCTCCTGTACTGTTGAGGCTACTTCTTTGTAGAGATGGTGTAAGTTGATAAGTAGGGGGATTGAATCAAACATTGGGTAAATAATGTCATTGTGTGTATTGTCGTGTGCAGTTATGTGCCTGACAACCACCTATTATGTAAAATTCCACTTAGGTGATGAATTTTGCCTGGCACAGGATTACTCTATAGATTTGTATTACCTTCAGGTAATAACCATTTTTAGAAACACAACACTTACATATTGCTAACAAAAAAGAACCACATCAAAGTACTTGCATGAATTAACCTGTGGTGCTAGCTGTTGATACTGTGCTCTTTAGACTGCATAATTACAGAAGGAGAAGGTGTGAATCCAGCAATGATGGACTACTGTTTGTGGGTGTTTGTCTGTCGTGCTGTGTAGAGAAGACTTGTAATGCTCATAGCTGTGTAGAGTTGCTATGACTTTAACTACCTTCATAGATTTTTAGAAGAACATCAGTGTATGAAAGAATGGTGATGTCATCCATTCAAATGTACACTGTCATCACTATAAAAGAATATTTTATGCGGCATGTGCAATTCAGACAGTGTTCTGTACCTTGTGATCCTTGGTAGTCTGTTCAAATCCAGCTGTATGCTCTGTACGTGTATGCATGGGGATTCCTATTACAATGATTTCTGCTACTTTTTTACACATAAATGCTTTCTTTGATAATGATGATGGCATGGGATTACATTTATCTTTTCCATGAGAACTACTAAGGCTTTTACTGTGGCATGAGGTACTGAGACTATGTTCTGTATGCTAGTGCCTTACTAAGGCATTTGTTCAAATCCGTGATTATCTACACATTGTGGCTGATTACCATTCTCCTGTCACAGTGACAGCTATATTATGCATCTTGTGTGTCTGGGTATACCTAGCAACAGGCAATGTTGTGTGAGAAACATACATATTGCAACATTATTTTAAAGGAATGACAAGCAAAATTTCCCTTGCAAAAAGAAAATCATATTACTGTTTCAAAGATCAAAATATCTCGCACCTATACAATTGTCTTTCTGACAACCCCCCCCACCTTATGTAAAATTCCACTTAAGCATTGTGGTTTGCCTGGTGAAGGATTACAGTCATAGCCAGCCTTAGGCATAGGCCAACTAGGCGGCCACCTAGATCGCCACTCTATTAGGGATGTTTTTCCAGTATTTACTTGGTGTAGGTAGACCATGATGGGGGCACCAGGTGGTGTGGTGGGGGCTCTGTGGAGCCCTTTTGCCTAGGGCACCAGTTGACCTGAGGCCACTCCTGATTACCCTAGAGACTTGTAGAACCAGTGGCACCCAGGTGCATTTATTCTTTTCAACATCCTGTAGCTTCTGTTGCCACATAGTCAGATGTTCAAAACTCACATTGGCTGACTGTAAGCATTGCCTCTTCTAATGCTGTTACACATGAATAACATCCACAAGTTTTAGAATGTGTACCATTACAATGAAAGAATTATGCCTCACTCCTTTTATCTCAAACAAATTGCAACACAATCATATCATATAATGACTTCACATAGATGGAGACTCACAGCTTTGTTAGATTTCCTCTGTGAGCATGTGATTCATGCGCATGTTAGTAGTTGGTGGGCTAACACAGCTTGCTGTTCCTTCAAACCAAGGGTAATATTCTATGAATGCACTGACATTACACAAAAGCACTGCATGAAGTCATTATTGTCAATTTTTATTAATTTATATTAATGCAAATAATGCATGTGTTTGTGTTGTTTACATGCTGTTATGGCAGTGTTCACTTTAACGCCTTGTGAGCATGCCCAGTAGAATCCTATATTACATGTGTTCCATTTACAGAGACCTGGAAGTATTGCAATGTCATCAGATCTTTGCTGTCATTTGTCACTTGTGTATTTTGATTGCTATTATATTGTTTATGATTCACATGTATATAAAACACATGCTTGTCTAAAACATATGTCAATGTAATATACCCTCCTATCTTAGGTTCATAGGCTAATAAATGCTTACTAGGCTAATGGCTGTAGAGCCCTTATAGGCCTAGCCATATTTATCCCAAATTGCCCCAATTTTCCTTGGTTAGGAGAGTGAAGTTCCCAGAGATAAAACTGTACTTAATACCAAGTGCCTCTGTCCATGAGGGATATGGGTACCACCCCCAGGGTGAACTTGCAGATACCCATCCATTGACCCAGGTTACATATGAAAAGGGTCAAGGAGGAGTTCTATTTCATGTGAACTGAGAGCTTGTTCCAGAGAAGTGGCAGTCTCTGGAAGATGTATCTGTCGCTTCAGCATGATCTATGTCCATTGACAAACATTAAAACATGCCCCTTTTGGCTGTGAATGACAGAATTGTTGTATGCCTCATGCCTTATTTATACAGGATGGAGTGAAAGATACAGTAATGTGTCGCATTCAGTAACTGCACTGAAAGTGAATGGCCCATAATGTATAAAGTGCCTTGTTAACTATCAACTTAAGTCAGCATGTTGTCAACATTAATATCACATTTAATCCTCATTCATAGGTTTATAGGTTCATAGGTAGGTACTAGGCTATTGGCCCTAGGACCTATATAAGCCTAGCCAAATGGTACCCTGACTTTTGCCACCCAAGAAAATTATTTTCCTGTGCCCCTGAGATGCTGGGGATTGAACCCAGGACCTCATACATACAAAGCATTCTTACAATCTTCTACTGTGTCCATCTCACATCCATTGTTCGCATCTCCATTTTTAAGTATGTACACAATTATTTATTATTACTATCAATATGAACATCTTCATACTGAAAAAAATGTTTCTTTTTGGCATCATCACATTTCAATGTATTAACTGATTACATTTTTTCCATTCACCCTCCCCTTATAATTATCCCTGCACTGCTCACATCCTATTCTGTCTAAATTATTCCAGTTGCACATCCCCTGCATTTACATGCTTAAAAGTCATTTGTCTATCATTTATATAAGCTATTCACTTGTGCTCACATAATACTTTTGCCTACAGGGAAGAACTTTTGTTTGCATTCTGTGCTGATGGCTTCCAACACTGTTTCATGGCTGGCTATGAAACGGTACGTGGAATCATGCAAACACGATGAGTAACATGCATAGTGCATGTAGTCAGTGTATTGCTCATTTTGCTAGGGTACTGCAATCATGTAGGCTTTGTGCAAAGCCTACACGATTGTTAATAATTCCCAGGGATTGTGTTTTTAATGTACTTTTTGGGTTCATAGGTTCATAAGTTCATAGGTAAGTACTAGGCTCCCTGATCTTTTGGGCCATTTTACGCCTAGCCACTTTCCCATGTTGTGCTCAAAATAACATCCCATTTGATTATACATTGGCCTTATCCATTCCATTCTCACTAATTATATATTACACTAAATGAGAATAACAAGGATCATACCGTAGATAATTTAATGGGACCCATGCACATGGGAAAGCATCTAGGAGCTGCCTCTGTCCATTAGTAGTACAGGTGGCAGTCCTGGGGTAAATGTTGTGTCCCCATCCATAGATCTAAGTATCAGTTGAATACAGATAGGGATGAATTTTGTTTTATGTGGATAGGACGTCTGTTCAACAGCAACTGCATCCTCTTCAGTTTTGCCTTCTGCTAATTTTGTGGTGTGTTTTTGAATGGATGGGCTTTTGACTGCTTTGGTTTGGTGTGGCTTAAATATTGTAAGTGTCAATAACCTGCAGTGGAGCCATATAGTTAAACATGAAAATGATATACAATTGTTAAAAGATGCTATACAGCTCTTTTATTACGATCTCTACATATTTTACTGACAGCATTTATTTATTTAATATATACACTATAGTTCAAAATATTACTGCTTTTCACAAATAACTTGTTTTTGATTTCCAATTCTTGCTACTACCCTTTAGGCATCATCATTAATGCCATCTAGTTACAGTTAATCATCTAAATAAACTCATTATTAAGGTTCCCATTTATAGCAGTGTCTTAGACCAGAAATACAGGTTAGATATACCCCAGGATTTAATAGAATCTGTGTAGACACCGTGTTGGGCCTACATGGAATATATCCATGGTTGTGGTCATATTTCCCCCTTGGCAGGTGCCATGCATATTAATGCTGGTGTGTAGCCAAGGGAGAGATGGGGAACACAGTTATTGAATCAGTGTAGGGAGAGGTGCAGTGTTAACTGTGGCTGCAGATGAGTATGAGACTCCCTGCAATGTTCATTGTTTTATTTTTATGTTATTTTTTTCCTTTGTTTTATTTTTATTTTATTTAAAAAAAAAAAAAAAGCATGTGTGCGCGGCTTGGCAAGGAGAGCAGCAATGCCAAGCTGAGCTTACATATAAGATAGTAGACAGCTGCCAGACATCTAAAAATAGAAACTGGATGTAATTAATTATTTATTTAAAGGTGTGTTTAAGCATGATTAAGCATGCTTGTGCAGCACGGTGCTCAGCACTGCTTATAAGTAGCTCAGTGGTATATGTGAAGGTATATGTGAAGGTATACCAGATTTTTTAATATCCATGTAGCTAAATGGGTAGTGTTACAGCTTCATGTGCAGTAGTTCTAGGGTTTGAATACATGGAAGGGAAAATATGTATTTAATTTTGATATACATATTATGGATCTTTTAATAAAAGATGGCCCCCGCTGCACCTTGTTAAGCTCTGCTCAATCATGCTTAGACCTGATAAGTACCACATAAACATAGTAATGACTGCCAATGTTTATGCATTGCTCGGCTCTGCTTGGCTGGTTTGTGCACTGCTATGATCTGCTAAGACTGCAGTTCAGCCAGCTGTGCTGGTTTGCTTAGTGCTAAGTGACATGGCACCTTTTTTGAATGTTGCCCAATGATGTTTGGGTGGGAAAACAGCCTATATTAAGCTCAATAGGTGGTAATACAACCAAATCCATTGGGGTTCTGTCACTGATAGTATACAATGGCTGGCAGTTGTGAAGGTGCACACTTTTGGGTTTAGTGTTGGGGCATTCTGGTGTTCAGGGTCATGGTTGGGCTCCTCATGCAAAACCATAATGACAGGCTGCTGCAGGGAGGTTTCAAGGGTTCGAAGTGTAAGGTGGAGGCCTGGGACCGGTTGGCTAGAGATCTCACCAGTGTCACTGGTATTCCTCATACAGCTGACCAGTGTTGTCACCACCATGATGACCTGAAAAGCCAGAAGAGGGGATTCTTGGACACCTGGGTCCAAGATGTGACAGCAGGGAATGTTCCACAAATATGTAAGCACTTTTTCCTCTGTTTACCAAAATGTACTCTGAATGTCTGCAAAACTGGTATGCATAATAGTGTGCTTCTCTCCTAACAGCTGCAGCTGAGAGGGCTCACAATGTTGAGTCGTATGCTGGGTGCTTGGCCAGGTTGCACCGTGAGTATGGTGAGTACGGATGTAGTATGCTAACAGTTGTGAAAAACCAAGGAAGAGTAAAGCATCAAGTGCAATAAAGTATATACAGTAAAGTTTGTAGTGTAATAAATATGGACTTAGAGCTGTAGTGCAATAAATGAATAATGCCAACTGTACTGCAATAAAAACATGAAAAATACCAATAACTGCATTAAAGTATGTTCAGTAAAGTTTGTAGTGCAATAAATGTGGAATTAGAACTGTCGTGCAATAAATGAATAATGCCACCTGTACTGCAATAAAAACATGAAACAGTATCAATAAAACCAAGGAAAATGGTGCACATCAGGATTGTGTTATCATAACCATTGCAGTAGAGCTGTATGCATTGAGACTGTAAAGTAAGAAGCTGCAGTCAGGCATAAGACTATAATAACTGTAGAATTCAAATCTAATGGCTGCAAAATGTATTGGTTATCTTATATAAGTAATGGTCAAGGCTGTCTCTAGGCCAATATTGGTCATATAATGCTCTGTCATCCATGGACATTGGGTAATAAAGGTATATGGGTGACGTAGCCCACTCCATGAGCTGATATTGTTTGTTGACTTCACAGATATGCTACTGAAATATTGCTTACCTACTATCTGTGCTATGCTTGTATTTCATGCATGTGTGTTCTGCTGTCACTGCAGTCTAGTATAACACTGTAGTAGTACTACCAGGTCATATTTTGGTTCAGGGTGAGCTCTAGGCAAATATCAGTCAGTCAGTAATCAGCAGTGACTCAGTAGCTCAGTTTGTTAAATGGTCTGTATACAGTACATTTTGCCACACACAGTCCAGGGTTCAAATCCAGTGATATGTAGCTGTAAATATTACAGTAGGAGTCACATAATGCTCACAATTTCTCTCTCCACAGGAACTGGAGGCAAATGGGTAAGGTAGCCTATATTGTGAGCAGATAATTGTGTGTTTAGATGTCACAGACTGTTAAAACCGTTAGCAAGACTGTGTTCATCAGCAATGTTCAGTCAGAAATAAAATGTGTAATCCTGGTATGGCTGTATGCCTGGAGTGTCTGTTAAAAGTTGTTGCAGTTCATTAATACATTCTATTCAGATGTCTCTTGTAGTCACTGCTATAGGGTTCTATTCCCATGCCTGCCAACCAAGGCATGGCAGCTGTTTAGTGTCTGTACTGTACACATACATGTCTCTCAAGTGTCACAATTTCACATTATGATATTAATAGTGAGTAATCCATCTGTCACAGGATTACCATGAAAATGATTTACCTAGATTGCAAAGTATTATCAAATCAGCCCACATAACACCTTGGTGTTTATATAAGGCCACCTGATATGCAAGTGTTCTGTGTAGTTGGGACAGTACTTGAATCTGATGTGTATGACAACTGTTGGTTGTTGATCTATGAATGGTTGCACCTCTAAAAATAGCATTGATTACCCTGTACTAGGTTGATGGCTATTGCCATACTTTGACATGCATTCAATTCTCAAACCTTATAGGATACATTGACCACACTTATATCAGGATTGAACAATACCAGGTTTTGGAACTGGATTGTAACACTGATTTGAACATTCCAAGTGCTCCCTAATAATTATAAGGCCTTATATCTACTATAATGAGATATTACATCTAGCAGTTTTCAATGTAAAATATATGAAACAGCTCTTTGAATACAATAACAACAATAAGCCTTTTTAAACATCTCTTTGATATAATTTGAATATCTTATTGGTATTCCAGTTACAAATATTTTTATAAGATCCCTATACATGATGTTTAACTACCAAATTATTTAGAAGACTCCAACCATTTATAAATTCCCATCAGGATTCTAGCTGAAGCCAACTATTATACTGTAATCTCCATTCATAATAGTTCATGGCCAATATTTACTGATCTACACTAGATATAACCAGATCTACTGGCATTATTTTTGGTAGGCACTAGGACTGCCTCTCTGATAAGTCAGTTTAGGTTATTGGATAAGAGATATAGGGGGTTATGTCTCAGTACCTTTGACAGCTTATCGCATCTACCATTTTTTTTATTTGTTTCTACATATACTAATAATTTTTCTGTGGTCTGAATAGACCCATTATTTTATAGCTTATTGTCATGGATCTAGAAACAATACTTCAAGGGCTTTGTCCCGACAAAAATGATATTGGTGCCTTTGGCATACCAAATGAGGATGGTACTCCACAACTAACAGATCCAGTTGACGGCTGTAACAATGCTTTTCACAAACTTAGTAAAAGCATGAAAAGTTTGAGATCAAATATTTGGCATTTAAGGCTTTTTAAAGTCTATATAAACAAGGAAATAACCCCCAGGGGTTTGAGAATTAAAACTCAACCTCTCATAAGCAAAATAGATGAAACTTTGACCAGTGAATGGTATCTAGCCCAACAACAGGCATCCATGAACTTTGTTCGAATATTAAGTTCATACTATGAACGAACTATTGAAACTAGCATTAAGGAAGTGGGTGACCTGTGTGGGGAAGTCAAAGTTTATGAGGGTCATTCACAATTCTCTATATGCCTCAATAAGCTGTCAAAAGAACTTTTGTTGTTTGAAAAACAGATTAAGGATAAAAAAAATCAAAAAATTTAACAGAGACCTAACCGATTATCAAAGGGGACAACCTTTTGACACCACCAAAAATGTTAGATTTATGTACATCGGACAGAAACCTGGTAGGAATTATAAAAAAAGACCCAGATCCATATTAAAGGGGTCTCATATGTACAGCTGTACATCAGCAGATGATTCCTCCACTACAGACACAGAAGGGACTAACACCAGGGAATCCCCGTTCCCCAAAAAATCAAAGAGTCAGACCCACCCTTTAAACATATTAGGAGGAGGGGTGGGAGAAAGCATAGAAGGTACAAAGATAGATACAATCGAGGGTCTCATACAAACACTTATGAGACAATAGATGGTAACATTTTGAATATTTCTCAAACTGTTTTAACAAAGGATCAAAAGAAAGTGTTGAATAAAGGTCTGAGCTTTGTTCCTGGTTTTTTTATCAATGAATCTGACATAGTTAATGATATTAATGACTTTTGCCACAGGATTAACCTCAAACTTTTCTTTGGATCCAGTTCTGATTCTCAAAGATCTAATGAATTCAAATTTCATAAATCCAACTTTGTACCACCTATGAACCGGAATGTAGCTGTGTTTCAACAAGCTGTACTTAGGGATATACACTTTAAGTTGGATCAGTTTTCACCTTTGAAACATAACCTCACGAATACTGAACAACAGGTATTGCAGCAGCTTAGGGATAACAAAAACATTGTCATTACTCAGGCTGACAAGGGTGGGGCAGTAGTTATCATGGACACGGATTTTTATCTGGGGGAGGGAAATGGACATCTTTCCAACCCTTCCTATTACATGAAAATGCCTATTGACCCCACATCTAATTTTAAGTGGGAAATTGACAATTTTTTGGACCTGACAGTTTCAGAGGGTATTATATCCGATACAGTGAAAACACATCTGATGGTCCAGGATCCACAAAAACAAACACTATACCTGCTACTCAAGATACACAAATACCTTAACAAACCTCCTGGAAGACCTATTGTATCTGGAATGGGTTCATTGATGGAACCATTATCTGAGTTTCTCACATTGTATCTTAAACCACTACTAAGCCTGATTCATGCCAGAATACAGGACACCACAAAATTTTTACATATTATTGCTGACAATCAACTAGAACCTGATTGGCTACTCTGCACCCTGGATGTCAAGGCTCTATACACCAATATACCACATTGGGCTGGATTGGAAGCCCTTATGTTTTGGATAGAGAGAGCCCATCTCTATCCCATAGGCTTTAACACACTTTTGGTCTGCATGGCTGAACATGCTCTCAAGAAAAATGTTTTTTATTTTCAGGGAGAATGCTATTGGCAGCTCAAATACACTGCTATGGGAGCGTCTTTTGCTCCCATATATGCAGACCTATTTATGGGATACATTGAGGAACATCTTATTTATGACTCTGCACATAACTTATATCTTGAGGAACTTGATATTTGGCGTTGATATTTGGATTATTGTTGGTTGGTTTGGCGTTCTGATGAGGAATATTTGGCAGAATTTGTATTATACCTAAATCAGAACAAATGGGGCATTGAATTTACTTCTACTCATGACAAAAATCAAATTAACTTTCTGGATGTGGCCATAACCAGAAATCCAGATGACACTTTACAAAGTAAAACATTTTGCAAATACCCCCAGTATAACAATCTACAACATACAACGAGCATGCATCCAAACCACATAATCCGAAATATACCCAAATCTCAGTTTCACCAGATTCACAGAATTTGTTCCTCAGACAATGACTATGAAGAATCCCAACAGGATCTGGCCAACAGGTTCAGAGCTAGGGGTTACAAGGAGCCTGACATCAGGGGTGCCCAACAAACTGCTATCAGTTCCACCAGAACTTCCCTTCTTAGATACCATGACAAGACTCAGACTGAACAGGATGAATCTATCCAGTTTATCACAACATTTGGATGCAACATCAACCTAATTAGGAATGTTATGTCCAAACACTGGAACATTCTTACTGCGAATGAGGAGCTTATACCCTGGATTGGTGACACATGTAAGTATGGATACAGGAGAGGGAGGACACTTGGGCCAGTTTTGTCACATTATAAAAGAGTCAGTTCAGCTGGAGCAATACATCATCAATTAACCATGACAGGTGACAAACTATGGGGTACCTACCAATGCGGTCACTGTTCATCATGTCCATATATTTTTATATCAAAACATTTCACCAGTAAAAATACTGATAGGATTTTTGACATTAAATTCTTTGGCAATTGTAACAGTTATTGGGTGGTATACCTTGCAACATGTACATGTGGTTCATTTTATGTTGGACAAACATGACGACCACTCCGATTATGTATGTCGGAGCACCGTAGCAACATACGAACCAAGAGGGAGACCAATGTCCTATTTAGACACTGTATACAACACAACACAGCCAGATTCCAGTTTAGCATCATAGACAGAATTCTTGGTGATAGATCTAATTAACAAGGATGGCATTCTATTCTCACTAAAAAAGAGTAGTTTTGGATCATGAAACTGGGTGCTTTGTTTTCACCTGGTTTAAATGATCATTTATAAAAATATTATATGTTTATTTTAATTTTTATTAATCACAATGGACAGTAACTGTGTGGTTGATTTTTTGTATAACTTTTATATTCTCTTTTTATTTTCCATGCAGGAAACAATTTGAATGTTGGGAAGATCACTTTGGGAAGAATCCTATTGGATGACTCATGCTATATATATGTGTGTCACTGCTTATCTGATATTATGTTCATTTCCCACTGAAGAAAGCCTGTTGGCTAAAACCGGTCTGGGTTGTTTGTTATATCTAATAAATTCTTATGCATTTAACATAATAGCCTCATGTTGTTGATTTACACTGCATTTGGTGCTGGCAATTTTGTCTACTTATGATGTTTCCTGCCTTGCACCTGCGTCCTAGTTGCAGAGAGTTTACTTCTTTGTAGTTGTGTACCTGCAATTGTTACTGATTGGCCCATAGTCTCCTGTGCAAATAGCTTGAGAGTTATGGATGTTCTACATCAGCTATAGGAGACTTGTAGTCACTGTACACCTAATCAAAATGCAGACCGGTAGAGTAGATAGTAGTACTGTTGTCAAAGAAATAACAGGAGATGTTACTAATGGACTGTTTTTCTCTCTCTTTCCACCCCTTATCTTCATTTATTTCTTATTGTTATTCATTGGTTCTGGTTTACTATTAATATATGTTGTTACATTAACTGTATTTTGGGACATGTGTTTTATTATTGTTATGTATTATAATGGTTGCATATTAACATATCTTGTTAAATTACCTATTTTGTCAGCGTTATGTAACTGTTACTGGCATGCTGTTAACATACTAGCTGTTCTGTTATTTATTGTTGTGTTTCACATAATATGCATTGATTTGTAATTGGGTTATTTCCAATGTTCCGCCATGCTATTACTACAAACAATGATTTGTTCACAACAAACCTTTGCTAGACCTCCATTACCACAACACTTCAATGTAGGCCAGTTCTGGCTGATCTGCCTACCTTGCCTCAACTGGCCATAGCACCAGGTACTAGCATATTTGGGAACCAGACCATGGTGCTCCTTCTGCTGCCCATGCACCACCTGCAGCATCAGGTGGGACTACCTCAGGGGACGGGGCCCGGCCTTCCCATTGTTAGTGGTGGCAGAGGGGCCATTGCCACCCAGGATCAACTGCTAGTTATGGTGCATGGGATTGTTCACTGGAGCTATGAATGCCACCTGCGCTGAATTGAGAGCATGCTGGCCAACCTGGTGGGGCAGCCTCGCCCTAGTGCCCAGCCTCCAGCACATCCACCCTCAAGGCAGTGAAGGAGCAGTGTCAACAGTCCCATGGGAGGGGACGTGAGTCATGCTGCTGCTGTCTGGAGGCATATGTGACTTGGGTTTCACAACACCCTTCCCATCCAAAGTGTTTACCCCCCTCATGTCACACACCACCTGTCTGCAGTCTTGTCTGTCTGTGAATGCATCTTATCCTACCCAACTTACCTCCTTACAAGTACCTATGTACCTTTTCCAACTTTCAACACTCACCTTAATAAAAAAAAAATGGCACCTGTCCCAAAATAAAATATCGCCCCATACATAACTCTCCATTTTGCACATGTGTCCACTGGACACAAGTAATTTGATCCAATTGGCTTGACAATGCAGTTATGTTGTCCCTACCCCTCTCTCTGGGATTTTAGAGTCCAAATTCATCTTCAAATTCTGTAAAAGTGCGCAGCTGTTGCTATGAAATAAATGGATAGCTATGGTTCTTTCCTACACCATTCTTGCACATCCCTACCTGCCTTTCACTATGTTTTTCTCCCTGCTTGCCCTCATTTCACCACTTTCCTATCACCCCCCTTTTTCTTTTCTTTATATATTTTTAGGGTGCATTTGTGCAGAGCGGCACAGCACAGCTCGCCACGCTGCTTCACTTAGCTGAGCTTCAATGGAAGTTTAATGATTAAATATGTTAAATACATTGTCAGACACATGTATAAAATAAACAATACTGCCATGTTTTGAACCCAAGCCCCTCACACCTATAGCACACTGTATCATCCCACCATGCCACACAGAGTTTAATTAAAGCAGGTGTTTTCAGCAAAACATAGTGATTGCCACTTACAGTCATCAGGCATGTCTCAGCAGAGCTGCATGTTGTGCCACACTGTGCAAACTGGAATAAAATTTATTTATAAAAATGGGATTGTACCCTGGTGCAATAGTACACCACTAGACAGCCACGGACATAATAATGGATGTAATTGAGGCCTGTGATAGCAGGTAAATGTGCCATTTTATCAGCAGCATGTTGAAACACACCTGCTAAACCATCAGTGGCAATGTACATGTTCAACTGGGACCCTGGTGCAGAACTATAGCCATAGAAAGTCATGCACATACTGATGGAGGCAGACAATGGTTGTTGCAGCCTGTATGTATGCACATATGACTTGCATATACACCTGCTGCAGCAGTGACTCAGTAGATCTGTCTGTAAAATGCCTTGCATGTAATACATTTTGCCACACATAGTTCTCTGTTCAAATCCAGTTCTGTGTTGCAGTTCAAGCACATTATTGTGTAGACAACAAGTAATGACTGAGTCATACAATCTTTATCCCACAGCTTACTGCTAATTAATGAACTGCTATCCAGTTTTTCAAGTCAAAGGCCTGCAAGTAGGGATGCACTACACATCATATCCGTATAGCCTAAGTATATGTCACCTACTACTCTGTTACTGGCACTGTTGAAAAACAGACATAGCTTAATCACATGCCTCAAATGGACTGCAAAGGGTACTCTTATCCTGCCTCTAATGTATCGACAGGGCTGCCACAGCTGCCACAGTTACACATACAGCTTGTCCTCCAAAGTGTTCACCCCCCCATGTGTTCTAGGCTGCAGCAGCAGCTGCAGCCTATAGCACACACAGCTGTATGTAAAGGTAGCTGCTACAGACCTACCATACCTCACAAGCCCTAAGAACAAGGAATCGGGACACAGCCATACGTAATGGTGGAGACAAAGCACCAGACATAGGGACATGTTTAACTGTTTGTTCCTACAAAGATAGTAAGTTGATAAAATAATGGATATTGCATTAGCAGGCATATTCTGATGAGTATGAAGTCTAACACTCAAATGTCTGTCTTTCATTAATGACCTCAAACCATAATGTGTGCCAGTGAACCACCAAATGGCCACAATGTCATGGGACACTAACCAAAATATGAGGTGAAACAGTGGGCATACTGCATACATCTCTACAGTTGACAGTTATGGTACCTACCCTCTGTGATGCTGTACTTTCCACACCTCAGTAATGTCCATCTTAACAACTAAGAATGGGGCCCAGGTCTACATGAAGGCCTTATATATTGCACTGTGGTGGGATGTCATTGGCTAATGATAGTGCAGTTCAGCTGTTTTAGCTGAATTTAGCAATTCTGAGCCACAGACTGGTGCAGGGGTAATTACCTGCTAATAAGCACTACCTTTAAAAGGCAGCCAGCTGATTATGGAGAACAGGTCTATATGAGACTTCACTCACACAGACACCGTATTTTCAAAAGATTACAGGAAGTAAAGTTCAACAAAGGAGTACTGCACTCCACCAAGTATTTAATAGATTTCTCAATATAACAGGCTCCAGATGTGAAGATGGAGGTATGGGGAATAGGAATTACAGCAGTAAGCCTGTCTTAGATCTATAGTGATGACATGTCATTGATACTCTGCTGTCCTACACCTACAGGCATGCCTCTCATCTGTCCCTGATTTTCACTCACATTTTAGCTCTGTTCCTGTTAATCCATCCTACAATGGTTGGCTGTTGTAGGAAAGCTAGTGGATTTCATGTAATACATAGTGCAATATGTATAGGTGTACACTCCTGTAATGTCAATCAATGTACTGTAAGATACCTCTTCTCATTCTGTTAGTGTCTCACATAAATACCTCTAACATTTTAACAGTGTCCCTGAATGCACCTGATGTACTCTGGCTAAGTCTCTGATTCTGTTGACATCTGTCCCTGTTCGGTTGAGTGCTATGCCTAACATACCTGTCAACCTCTTACAGCAAGAAATCAGGGCAGGGCCATTTTTAATGGGGAGACAAAGGCCCAAACCTAGTGACACTGTTTAAATATTGCCCATACAAAGTAAGAAAGTGAGTAGAATAACAGATGTTACAGTAGAATAACTCTGTTCTGAAGGGTACGACATCTGAAACTCAGATATCTGTCTTTATTCTCTGACAGCAGCCATCAATAATTGACCAACCATTTGTCAGAAATCCACACTTTTGTGTGAAAATGATCAAATCTATGAGGCAAATATCTTGTCATTCTACAAACATCTGTATAGTTGAGAGGTATGATGCCTACAGGGAACATATACTACAGCAGGTTTGCATTGTTTCCTGCCATTGGGGCACACTGGTGTTACTGGACTGTCCCCATATAGTGGTTGTAATAGCACACTGCTTTTTTTCTGGCAGTGGCCGTATGAAATATTAGTGGGTGTTTGCCCATCAGGGACACAGCACAGTAGACTGCAGTGTTGTGTGTAGGAACAAAAAGCATAATCTGTCACAACACGCAGGGACATACCCTAGTAATGCTACTATCTTAGTGGTATCCACATATGACGTATGAGGGAGAAGTGGATAGTGCAGGCCATTATGGGTATCTTGGATCTGTACATACTGGATGTCCACGTATCTGGTCCTGTAATGTGTTCCCCTTTAGCTGTCTTTCAGGAACCATGTACTGCAGAACACATGCCCACTTCTTCCAGGGGGAGGCATAATCAGGAAGAGTGGTCAGTATTGTGGGCAGTCCTTGTGTGGGATATCAATCAGATTGGCCAACACAACCTATGAGCAAGTCCAACATTGGGTCACAGACATGCTGAATGTAGCACAATGAAGGGCAGCTGATGTTGCCAGGGATCATGTTGCCACCGGTGGAGGTCCTGTGATGGAACAACCACTCTCAGCTACAGAGGAATTCCTGGTGAACCTAGGAACACATGACAGCTCCCAGGCATCCATCACACCATACATAATGGAGGTGGGTGCTACAGTGTCCATAGCAGAGGATTGTCCATATTGTATCAGTCATTGTGGCAGGCTGCACATTCCTGTACAAGGGTATCAGGTCTATCTGCACAGGGGGAGAGTTGAGGTTTATACTTGAAATATCAGCAATACAGCCAGCATCACAGTAGCTACTGTACATGTAGATATATGCACATATTACCTTGTAGTGCTGCAACATTTGGTGGTGCTGACAATATCTCTCCCTCATCTTTTCATAGGTCTGTTAGCTGTGGCCCAAGTCCATGGTCTTGTACCTGGTAAGTGTGATATTGTTTTTTATGGATCATATACACCCTATGAAAGTTAAGGCCTGCCATATTGCTCTATGTACAAATGTTGTGTTTAGCCAGAGTAGTACATTTGTATGTTCCATTCTGGAACAGTTAACTATGGTTCATATTCTGGGTAATTACAGGTGTGTATTTGAACGACCATCGACATGTTTGTACTTATAACTATGACTGGCTACACAGCCTGATATACATAAGGCAATTACTCCGAGATGCCTGTTCAAACACAAAAGGGAGATGGTACATGCCTGAGGCAGTGACACTAGTACTGGCATATTATTCTCAAGCTAGGTGTACTGGGTTTTATTTGTAGTTCTGTCATGTATAGTGTCATACTGCATACCTTACAGGCAGATTGTACTGGGAGCTTTAACTGGATATGGCTGAAGTGCATGTTATAAAGGGCTTGACTTGTCTGTGTATATTGTTGTAAGGTTGTCTGCTGTGCGTGGGAGTGGAGATGAGATGATGTGAGACTGGTAATGCAGCTGTGGGTCCTCATTTGTATAAATCTTTGTGGCTTACCATACATAAAAGTGCAGGTTGTAATGTACTGCTTTTGTCTTGGTTTTCACAGGTGACTGATGGGTGGTTGGAGTCTATCCCACTCACAACCTCATGTCATTGCCTCATCAGACTCTGATGATGATGGTGACCATAGTGAGGCACAGTTGGGGTTACTGGGGGCTGAATCTGTCCCAGAGGTTGACATCCCTCTTCTTCCCCCACTATCACTGCACACAGTCAGCATGCCCACACATACCCATTCCCCATAGGCCACAGATATTGGACAGTCAAAGGGTAGCGACATTGAACAGGACAGTATGGAAACTATGGTGTCAGTGTGTGTAGACATTGGCCATACCCAGACAGCTGGTGAGATACCACACAGGCGGATTGACAGGGGTGCTCATAGAACAACTGCTGTCCATCCACCACCTGTTGCAGGTGTCACATCACAGGTAACTTGGTGCATGTTTTGGGCTGTCATGGAGGCACAGGCACATTCTGAATGCAACAGCAGATGGATTCTTAGGGTTATGGACGCAGCACAGTTTGACATTTGTGACTGCCTCCACCACATTGGGGACACCCTGGATCAGTTCACTGATGCAGTGGACAGATGGTGTGTTGAGACATTGTCTGTCTTAGATCACACATTGTCTGTACTGGAACATCTGGTTGGAGTTGGGCATTGGACATGTGGATGTAGGTCAGCAACACCATCTGCTGAGTGTCCGTGTGACCATGCACAGTCATTATCATATAGTGGCAGAACCTCCAGTACTATAGAGGGAAGTGTACTGTCCACATCATGATGTGGCAGGTAATTTGCACATGGTCCTGGGTGGTCCCGTGGGGACACAGCCCCTGCAGACAGCAGTCACCATTAGGTACTAGCACCGCATCTGACCTTGGGCCTGATGGTGCTAATGCTACTACTCCTGGAAGAGCCAGTTCCAATGTTTGTGGCTAGAGACAGTGAACTGTCCACTCTACCATGTACCATCCACAGCTGTCCAGCATACACACATGTAGGGCTAGCACTGGGCTTGACTGTGTACACGCATACACTCAAACACCACTGTCATATGCAGGTCACCAAGAGACACACACGGCACCTCTCCATGGCCCATCTAACCCACACCCTTTCCTGAGTCACACACATGCTGCCAGCTGTTTGGCACAGCCCAGGCCTCCAGCACCCCCACACCACATCCTGTGTATGTGATGATACCTGTGCTTGCCACATCCCTGCCATCCATGCCATCAATGAAAAGAAATGCTACTATGTGTCTGATGCACAGGCTGTCTACATTACTTGACATGTACTTGTGTAGAGCAGTACTTTTTTGCCATGTCACTTGTGGGTCACAACAGGTACTGTATGCTGGTATGTGTCAAGACTACACATCACACTTTGTGTATCTTTGTTGCATGATGTTGGACTGGTGGTAGTGTTACAGAATGACAGGTGTGTCATGGAACTATATATGTTTCTGTTCCAGGAGTCTGAGGGGGTAAACTATGGACACATGGCAGCATACTGTATGCTGGCATGTGTCATGACTACACATCACAATTTGTGTATCTTTGTTGCATGATGTTCAACTGGTGGTAGTGTTACAGAATGACAGGTGTGTCATGGACCTGTGTATGTTTCTGTTCCAGGAGTCTGAGGGGATAAACCATGGACACATGGCAGCAATGCAGTGACACAGAATAGCATGGTAGCACAGCAGAAATTGGATGTCAGCAAGGTACAGCAGTATACGTGCATGGCTCCTTAGGTGCATATTTGTAGAACAGTCTCTCAGGTGCAATGGAGGCATTCAGCATAATCATGCATTCATGCTTTGTGATAAAGCCTGCTACCCTTGTTACATGTCACCCGGGTTTTCCTAAACTTACAAATTTAGAAGGTGTGGTGATGGAGTTGACACATCTATAAATATCCTGTGTCTGGATCCAAAAGGTGGTGGACATCAGTTATGATTATGTAGAGGAAGGCAATTTAGGGACAGCACCTAGTCACAGGGCCATAAAATGCATAACCATTTCACAGAGATAGCCCATATGGGCACATCCATAGTGCTGTAAGGGGATATATTTACATGCACAGAGGTGGCTGAAGGGAGATTAGAACCCCTATGTATCCACTATTGCACACTATAGCTCACAGTACTTATTGCATGAGCCACAGAGTTTATGTAATATTCAATTATCTGCCAACGATCTTAGCATGGATAACATCAGCAGGCAATGTAGAGGCCAGCAGCTAGTCACATGGCAATAAAATGCATAACCATTGCACGGAAATAGACAATATGTACATGCCCATAGTGCTTCCAGGGGATATATTTACACATACACAGAGTTGGCTGATGTGCGATTAGAACCCTTACTTATCTACTATTACACACTATAGCGCACGATACTTATTGCATGCACCACAGGTTACATCTGCTATATATGTAATTGCAGGCACAGTACTTGTGGAGTATGCAAACTAGCCTTCTGTTAGACAGCATGTGTAGCCTGCAGAGTGATATTGCTTGGCACTGTTTTTGTATCTAGTGTCCTAGGAGTGTGATACCTGTTAATAACCCTGCTATGTGTGTACAGTTACCAGTATGGCCATATGTGGCTGGTTGTAGTTAGATTGGCAAACATGCAGCCAGGGGCAATATCCCCTGCCCAAGGCATGTGTTGAAACCATTGTACATTACAACACCTGCTCACCTGTGTCATTCCACAGGCATTGGGGTCTGTGGGTGAGTGGGTTATGTACTATTGCAGCCTTGGTCTGGTTCCTTCGGAGAACTGTTGTGATTTGTACATGCAGCTGACCTCAGCATTCCAAGGGTATGTGGGGACATTCTTATATCCCCACACACACATATCTTATATGTATATATAGATCTACTCATATACTGCACTCCATTGGACAAATCAAACTACAGGCTGTCATCCATCCCAACCCAGGTCCCAATGACATCAACTCTCCATGTCTACTATCTTCCTCATCTCCCAGAACTATAACCTATACCCAATCCAGCACACATGCTCATGCTTACCCCACTTTCACAAAACCTCTAACTCTGATCTGCTAATTCTAAATCTAAACCTCTGTAGTATCATAAATAAAATCAGTGAATTCTACATTGCCCTAGCCACCTACTCACCAGATATAGCTGTAATAACAGAAACTTGGCTAAAGCCCCATATTAAAGACAGATAAATTATTACTGCTGGCTATAACATTATAAGAGAAGACAGAGTTAAATGTGGAGTTGGTGTTGCTATTATGTTTAAAAGGCACCCTTAAAGTCATACAATTAACCTGCACCTAACCGAACTACCCAATTCTGAAATACTGGCTACCTGCCTTGAAATCAACCAAACCAAAGCCATAATTATCATAGCCACCTATCTTCCACCTGACAATAACCTTCCCAGCATAGACAATTTACTTCACTGGGCTGCTACCAAATTCACCCAAGAAACTATTGTGCTTGGTGACTTTAATCTGGATTGGCAAACCTGCACATCAAATATCCCATCCAATTTTATAAATCTTTTCAACGTCACACACACAATAACCTGCCCAACCCACACAGACACACACACCAACAAGCAGTCAACACTAGACTGGATCCTAACTAACAAACCTAACCTAAGTCACCTAGCCAGTTGCCTGCCTAACTCCCTCAGTGATCACTCTCCAACCTTTCTATACAGAAAGCATATACATACACAAAGCAACATCATTTATAAATACATCATTCCAAAGAAAAACCTGGTGACTTTAACCTGGATTGGCAAACCTGCACATCAAATATCCCACCCAATTTTATAAATCTTTTCAACTTCACACAAATAATAACCTGCCCAACCCACACAGACCAACACACAAACAAAGCAAAATCATTTATAAATACATCATTACAAAGAAAAACTTCTTCCCCACTAACTTTAACCTCCTACTCTAACAAAGTGACTGGACATAAAGCCTGGACAGCATACCATACTTCCAAAGACAGAACTGACTTCTTAACCTATCAGCAACTAAGAAACCTAACAAAGAAACAGATCAGAAAAGACAAACAAGCATACTTCTTTTCATGTCAACAGAAACACCCAATCAACCCCCAAACATTCTGGTAATCCATCAACCAGCTCATTAACCCCGGTCATAACTCGACCCCACTCCCATTCACCACCAACTACTCAGACCCCATCTCAACTCAATTCAACACTCACTCCATCAACACCATCACCTCCCTACTGAACAACCAACCCTTCCAAACACTCTCTGTCCCTGCACCAGTCCCAGATTTACATAACCTCTTCTCCTGCTCACCCGTCCAAACTAATAATATAAAGACCCTCTTAACTAAACTTAAACCATGCTGCATAGCTGCTGACAAACTCCCAAATGAATTCCTAAAAATTGCTGCCCAATGTATTGCTTACCCCATTTCAATCTTGATTAATTGCTCTATTAAAGAACAATATGTTCCACTCCTATGGAAAACATCTCATATTATACCCCTCCACAAAGGCGGTCCCTACAAAGAACTAACTATTGACCAATAGCCATCATTTCCCCCCTTGCAAAAATCCTAGAAAAAAATGTATCTACAACCAACTCATTAACTACTTCCTAAACAATAGCCTCCTTTCCAGTACTCAGCATGGCTTTAGACCCAAACATAGTACCAGCACCGTCCTCCTAATTTTCACTAACACCATCCACCACCTCATGAATGAAGACTGAAGGCCGGCTTGTTTCTTCCATCTTTCTCGATATGTCCAAAGCCTTTAACATCGTATCCCACCAGCTACTACTTAATAAACTATTCTCCTATGGTCCCAGTCCTTCAACCCTAACCTGGAGCCATAGCTATCTTTCCAATCGACAACAGGCCACAAAATGGAAAACTCTCTTTCCCCCTACTCCCCATCTTTGTGGGTGCACCCCAGGGTTCTATACTCAGTCCTCTTGTTGTTATCATATTCACAAACATTCTCTTTGTCATATTCACAAACAATCTTAGTTCTGCAATTCATCTAGCTTCCATAGTACAGTATGCCGATGATACTACCCTTATCTGCTCTGCCTCCTCACCCCACAAACTGCAACTAAAAATGCAATCATCTTTTCAGGACATTAAAAGATACCTCTCTCAGCACCAGCTCATTTTAAATCCCAACAAAACCAAAATCTTAGATTTTACTAATAGAAAACCCAAATCCTCCCTGCCTCCTCTCTCAAATACCACCACAAATGGAACCAGGATAATCCCTACTAACCACACTAAGCTTTTGGGTGTTACAATAGATGATAACCTCAAATTTGATATACATATTGCACAAACTATCAAAAAGCTCCACATGAAACTAGGCACACTATACAGGGCTAAACCATTCCTAACTCCCAATAGCAGATTAGCCACTGCTCACACACACCTGCTATCCACCCTCCTGTATGGATCATTTATATTCACAAACCTTCAAAATTTCAGACAGCAACAACCGTGAAGGGTGCTAAAATAAGATTGCTAAATATGCCACTAATCATCCACACAGATCCCACCACTATGCAGCCCTCTCACAGCTAAACTGGCTAGAACTACCCAACCTATTATCATATAATCAACTAACCTTAACCCACAAAATAATTTATCACCCCACTGACTGCCCAGAAATCTCATATTTTGTTCAGCCCAGTTCATAGGTTAGTACGAAGCTAACTGCCCTTGGGAGCCATTTTAAGCCAAGCCAATTGTCCCTTGTGAGACTCAAACCCTGCATCTTGTGTTTGCAAGGCAAACACCTTAACCATTAGGCCACCCCCAACCAAGTAACAAACCTAGAACTCTCAGATCCTCTAACAAACTTTTACTCAAGGTTTCCAACTCCCACAGTGGTCATGGCAACTCCCACTATTCACACACAATAGTCATACTCTGGAACACTCTTCCAGAGTCAATAGCAAAAAACCCCAACCACAACCAGTTCAAATCACTTCTAAAGGAACATCTGACTAACCACTGGCTGTGGTCCTGCCACTCACCTGGATAATTTTTAATCCATAGCTATTACAGTTCTGAGCAAATCTCCTATTCTTCTGATATAAATTTGTCTGAGTATAGAAATTTCTCCAGTACTTGCCTGTTTGTATACTGTTTCCTGTGTTACTCTTTAGATTTAACTGTACTATTAAGATTTCATGTTCTTACGTTGTACTGTACTATTGCTTGGATTGTATCCTTTGAAATAGTCTTTGAAATATTGTTGCTTTTGTAATACTGTGGAGCTTTTCTCCCCTGGTCTCCACTGAAAATGGGCCCCTGGCCCAGTCAGACACTACCCAGTAAACAAATGTAATAAATAAATAAAAAAATACATTTATATATATATATATATATATATATATATATATATATATATATGTATAACAAGGATGTTGGTGTGTGTGTGTGTGTGTGTGTGTGTGTGTGTGTGTGTGTGTGTGTGTGTGTGCGTGTGTGTCTGTGTGTGTCTGTGTGTGTATATACGTTATGTAAATGTGTTAGGTAGATATATGTGGAAAGTCTATGTGTCATTGTAATTTATATAGCAAAATGTGGGGTCATTTACTGCACTGTTATAACTTGATATTACTTGTGAACCTCTGCTATCTCTGTAAAAAACAAAAACAAAAAAAAAATCTTGCTTTTTCCCACTTTTCTGAGAGTTAAAAAAGTTCAGTTACAGGCTTGCTGTTCCTGAACTGTTTGAAAGTTTCTGTGAGGCCATTTTTGCTTGGGCTGAAGGAGGGTCTCTGTGTTCATCAGTGGCAGTGACTAACATTGAGCAGCTTCCCTGCCCCCCGGAGAGGTGGTTACTGACTTGAAACTGTAGTTTTATTGGCCACTAGGGGTCATTTCCATAACTCCTTCATTTGTCCTCAGAGGAGTGGTTTAAGGCAGTAACTTGTAGTTTATTGGCCATTTTGGGTCATTTCCTGTCTTTTCCAGCCCCTGCTATAAAGCACGCTTTAGTGCGCATTAGCGTGATTTAGCCCGATTTAGCGGAGTTGCTACCGTTGCACACTAGGGCAGCCGTTAAGCAGGTTTAAACTATTCGGCTACCTAAAGTCCACTCTTCAAATTTTCCCTTAAAACTACCTTCCTCGAACTATACTACTGATCTAATCAGCGTATCCTATAATTAAAAAGATCATCTCTACTTGACTCCAAGTAGACTATTATCTATCTGTTAAACGTAGCACTTGCTCCTACAGTACTTATTACCTTGATACGGCACTCTTGTCATAGATAGTACCCCAAAAAGGCAACCCCCATTTCTCGGTCACCCACGTCCCCGGAATCTTTTTAAAGTTTTTTGTCTATTCCTTCTAGCATGTCGAGGATCAGTTGCTAGTGTCCTCTCCTGCTCAGCTGGTTAACCTGGGAATATTGAGGCAATGTTACAATTGCCTCATGTACACAGACAACCCTCTCCTCCTCCCACAAAACACAAATACATGCGAGAGATGCAACTATACGGCCAAACTGGAGGCTGAGCTCTCTCAACATAGGACTGGCAAGACCAGTCAGGAGGAGAAGGTTACCACACACACTATAGACCCAGTCTCACATAGTACCATTACAACCTCAAATCATACACATAAACACACAAAGACATACTCGAGGCTCTGATCAAAATCTACCAAAACAGCAGAGGCCACCAAAGCAGACACCCAAACAACCACCACCTCAGAACACAACACCTGCAACACATAGACCTCACAGTCAGAGTGTCAAACAGTCACAGCCCTTAAGGCCAAACACAATGCCAGACACACTAGTCATTGGTGACTCCATAGTCAGACACACTGACGTCCCGCTCACCAGACTGAGTAAGGAGAAGGTCACAGTAAGCTGCCTGTCGGGCGCTAGAATTCGCCACATAACGCAAGCACTCAGGTCTCTCAACAGCAGGTACAAATATGACTCAGTCATTGTCCACGCTGGTGTAAACGACCTGAGACGTACCTCCTTGGACGACATGAAAAGAGACATTGAGGAGCTCTCTGATTATGTAGCCCAGGCAGGTATGACCCTGACCTTGAGCAGTATCCTACCTTCACCAAGAATGATGCCACAATACAGAGATAAGATGATCAGCTTTAACAATTGGCTTAAACACTGGTGTCATTCAAAGGGGATCCAGTGTCTGTCTGCCTGGGATGACATGCTGGACAAGCCACGCTGCTTCAAGGGACGGCTTGCACCTGTCACCCTGGGATTCGGATATTGGCAAAGGCTCTTGCCACCCCATAGTGCCTTTTTAGGCAAGGCTCAAATTCTAAACCTACCACCCTAGAACACAAAAAGGAAAAACTAAGGGTAATGCTGCTCAATGCCAGAAGTCTAAATCTCAAAATGCACGCACTCGAGGCCCTTCTCAGTATGGAGAACATCGATGTCTGTGCTGTGTCAGAAACCTGGTTCAAGGCTCCTGAGAGCACCCCAGCGCTATCAGGTTTTACCTCATATCATGCGTTCCGGCCCCAAAATCCGGACAATACCAAGAAAGGAGGGGGGGTATCCATATTCATCAAGGACACCCACACCTCAAGACTGGTGGCAATGCACGATGCATCGGAGACCATCCAGGTGCAATTAACCATAGGCAAGACTGCTCTGCAAATTGTAGCATGTTACAGGCCACCCTCACAAACTCAGGAACCTCACATGGCCTTCCTGAAAACACTAGAGGGGATAAATGTATCACCAAACACCATCATACTAGGTGACTTCAATTACCCTAATATAGAATGGGAACACTACTCAAGCCCAAACACCCTAGCCCAAAGGTTCCTGGAATTCATAAACTCAAATGCCATGGAACAACTAGTCACCATCCCCACAAGAGGAGATAACATACTTGATATCATCATCATGAACATGGGATCACAATGTTCAACACCGGAGGTGTACCCCTCACTGGTGAGATCAGACCACAAACTAATCTCACTGGAGGTCCTCATCCCACCCCCACCTGAAATAAAAAAGACCACAGTAAAGAACTTCTCAAAAGCCGACTTCACACTTCTAAAGACTAGTGTGGTCTCCTTTAAGGCCCCGAGCCGCGGAAAACAGTACTCAAGCCGCTGAATCACTTACAAATGCCTTCTACCAGCACCTGCAGGACTGCATGGATAAGGCAATCCCAAGCAAAACAAAGACTCTTTGTACCAAAGGCAAGCGTCCAGTCTGGTGGACCCCAGCCATAAACAAACTCTACAACAAAAGGAGGAAGCTACTACAAGATAGAGCAAAATCCTTAAAAGGTAAGACACCCTTGATCACTATAAGTAAAAAAGTAAGAGCTCTCATAAAATCATCCAAAGCAAATTTCGAGAGAAAAATAGCTAAAGACTCAAAAGACAATCATAAGGCCTTCTTTAGCTATGTTAGAAACCTGGGAGGAAACTCCCAGATATGCTCAGAGCTAGTTCAAAATGATGTGAAGATTACTGATCCTACAGACATTGCCAACATACTGGCTGACAGGTTCAGTGCAAACTTCTCGCCCCCCCAGCAAAAGGAGAGATATCTATACCAAACGATTGCAGCCCCCCAAACATCTCCAGCTCTCAAGTGAGAACTGCTCTCTCCAAAGCAAAAACACAGCATCCATGGGACCTGATGGTGTCCCCGGCTGTGTGCTCCATGAACTCAATGAGGAATTAAACCCACAGCTAGGACAGCTGTTTAATCAAAGTCTTACCTCTGGATACGTACCCAGGAGTGGCGACTGCAACTGTGGTACCACTTCACAAAGGCGGTGCCTCCACCGACCCTGGAAATTACCGCCCATTAGCTTGACAAGCCTTATCTGCAAAGCCATGGAGAGGATCATAATGGACCTCATAAATAAAGACATAGGGAATTTGCAGACTTTGGATCCAACCCAGTTTGGCTTTGTCAAAGGCAGATCATGCCTTTTAAACTTGGTTGACTTTTTCAAACAGTCACCAAAGCCATTGATGAGGGAAAGGCAGTCCATACAGCCTACCTCGATCTGGCTAAGGCCTTCGATACAATACCCCACTCGGGTATCATTGAAAAACTCATCAGCTTAAATGTCAACCCATACATCACAAGATGGGTTGCAAACTGGCTGAGTGACAGAACCCACAGGGTCAGAGTTGCTGGCGCCATGTCAGACTCAAAGCCTGTCACAAGTGGTGTCCCACAGGGCTCAGTCCTGGGCCCACTCTTGTTTGGCATCTACTTTTCCAAGTACAAGCAAACACAGGAGGGTTATGGCTGACAAAGTTTGCAGATGACTGCAAACTGGGCCATAGTAGAAAACACATCTGATACAGATATCCTTCAGAAGGGTCTCACAGAAACGGATAACTGGTGCCAGAGCCACGGCCTAAAGTTAAATGCCAAAAATGCATAGTCATACCCTTCGGGAAAAACAAGGTTACCCCTAGCTACCAAATAGGTGGCAATCCACTGAGCACAGAAGAAGTTATCAGGGACCTGGGGACCCAGGTTGATAGTAGTCTGTCATTCGACACCCATGTAGCTAAAGTAGTTAGGAAGACCTTCTACATTGCCCACCTTATCATGAAGGGATTCTCATCTAGATCAAGGGAGGTCATAGTCTCCCTTTACTCATCACTCATCAGACCAATGATTGAGTACAATGCCCCATTCGGAATGTATCTGACCCGACACTTGCAGCAGCTGGAGAGGCCACAAAAGTTCCTCACCAAAAGGATAATGGGTCTCAAAAATCTGTCCTATGCTGCCCGACTGAAAGAACTCCAGCTCTATTCAGTCGCTTACAGCTTGCTCAGAGGTGACCTTTGCCTAACATACAAGGCCATGTCAAACCCAGATTTGATGAATATGCTTCACCTCAAAAAATCTAGATCCATCAGAGCCACAAGGGCGGGAGACTTAAACCTTGACACGGCTATTAATAGGACGTGCTGGAGGGATAGATTCATCACCCAAAGACTCCCTATGCTGTGGAACAAAATCCCGGTACATGTGAGGCAGAGCACCTCGCTGGCCTTGTTCAAGAGAAATCTTGACCAATGGATGGGAGATCACAGATATACCCCAGGGATAACCTCAGTGTCACTGCTCGACAGAGGCACAGCAAAATAATGGGTATAGTTCCCCATACTAAAGGGGTGGCGCAAGCCACAAAACGATGGGCTAGGCTTGTAAATGCCCTCGGGCAGATAGCCTAGTATGAACCTATGAACCTATGAACCTATATATATATATATATATATATATATATATATATATATATATATATATATACATATCAGTATTATATGTATATGTGGTTCATTCTGATAGTTACACTAATCGTGTGAGGGGGCTAGGGACAGACAGCTATGTATACATAGCTGTCTGCATGTACAGATGTATTTCCACATTGCAGGTCTTTGTGAGGAAGAGGCAACAGACTTGCGCTCAAGTTAGCTAAGTGTAGGAGCATGGCCTTTGGGACTATCAGTACTAACAAGGTGACTCCAGGCCAGAGCTACCTGTACTCTGGTCCAGTATTTTTTGCTGAAGACATTGGCTGCTGCACCTGTTTCTGCAGTACAGAACTTCCCTGAAATTGTCCAAGGCATTTCCTGGCTGGGTGCTGTATTTAATATGTGACTGGGGTACATAATGTAACACCACACACAGGGTGACAGTCTGCATACCTTTCTCTGTGCATGTTTTTGCAGAATGCCCAGCAATTTGCCCCATATGTTTGGTCTGTTCCTCATACATTTGTGGTGTTCCAGTATAATATTGTATAATACAGTCACTGAACTGTACTAACTGCTGACACATTTAAGTAACAGCCTTTACATCCTGCAGCTATTCTGTTCTGTTGCAATCTGCTGTTATACTAGTCACCTTCTAGGTTCATCAGAGCATGTGTAATGTCTGTCTGTAGTTTTGGCCCTTTGTCCCCCCATTCTCTCTGACTTTGTCCAGCTTTCCTGCAGTAACAGATTGAGGGGTATGGCAGTCTGTGGGAATACCACCACACGAGTACCTCACATGCAAAAGATGTGGATGCTGCCAGATTCAAGCCATCAACACCATCACCCATACTAACATCTCTAGTGTAGTGAGCCACACCAGCCACCAGGCAGATAACTGTCTTTCCTCACATAATTAACAGCATACAAACATACATTGTCACTCCTGCGTTATATGAGTCATACAACGTGTGGCCAGGTTCTATGTCACAGCCCTGGAATTGGCTGGTCTGCTGATATATCATTGCAGACTTACTGTTACAGCAGTTGTATGGGTACATTGATGTGTTGGGAGTGGGGGAAGAAAAGCACATGATCTGTTGGCATAGACAGTAGTGCAAATATCATGTGACCCCAATGTTTAACATCTCCCTTGACTGCTGTAGTGAATATTCCAATCATGAGGCCTAGTGAATATTACGGACTGGGTATCTGTAGTCTCATGTGGATGTTACACCTCTCCAAATAGCCCACTATATTCCCTTGCATACATGCAGTAGGTCCATACATACAATAGCATATTATAGTACCCCTTACAAGTGGTGTGTAGGTGAGTGACTTACCTTGTGAATGCAGCAGTTAAGTTCAGGACTAACTCTGTCTGGTGCATGCACTACATAGCCAGTACATGGTTACATACAGGTTGTGTGGGCTGGTTGGCATCATTTTTACTAATATGTATGTGAGTTGGAGTAAGGCGTCAGTCCCAAGGGCTCTAGATTGTCAGTGCATGTGCTATGCGTTGTCTGTTGGCCAAGGCCAGGGGATACTGGGCATGACTACATCTGCCTACAGAGAAATCCTCAGAGGTTTCCTCCTCCAAGTCCCCCTGGGGGTGTGGCTGGTGGGGCTCTGTGTATCCCTTCCCTTTCATGATCCTGCTGCAGCTGTTTCCGCAGGATCATATTGTGTAGCATGGTACATACTGTGAATATCTGTGCACATGTGGCTGGAGAGTACTGCAGAGCTCCACCAGATATACCAAGGCACAGGAACTGTGACTACAGCAGCATGTACCTCATTATGGCATTCTTACATGGGTGTGTGTGCATTTCTGATGAGTGTCATCATCCACAGTTCCAGTGCGTAGCCAGCATTCCAAGTAAATGGCCGTGTGGGATCTCCCCCCTAGCAAACATCTGGTACAGCTGTGATGCATACCAGATATGGAAGTCATGATAAATGCCAGGGCTGCCAGCACACACATTTATGATAATGCCCTGGGCACTGCACATGACCTAGCAGTTGATGGAGTAATACCCCTTGCAGTTGATGTAGATTCTATTCTCCTCACTGGGTGGTGCCTTGCTGTGTACATGAGTGTAATCTATGGCACCCAGTACCTCAGGGTAGTGTGTACATGGTAGAAGTGCTGCATACTGCTGGCCCACTCCTCAGGGGTGTGAGGAAAATAAATGTGCTCACTGGCATGTGGTAGCATGGCATCCAGGAACTGGTGGAGTACCCTGGATGCTGTTTCCTGCAAGACCCCCCAGCATGTCTCCAGTTTGTCTTTGGAATTTAACTGTAGCTAGTACCCTAAGAGCTACACATACCTTTGTTTCCACTGGGATGGGTTCCCCTCTGCTGGCTCTGGGTCTGAGTTGAGGGCCTCAGAGCTCAGTGAGCTCATGTAGTATGTCCCTGTCCACCTAGTAGCACTCTACAATCTCCAGCTCATGTAGCTCCTGGACGGTTACCCTGGCCCTGAACACTCTTCTTCTTCTCAGTCTAGGCCTACTGTCAGCTGCAGTAGCAGCAGCATTGATTTCAGCATCTAGCACATACAGATGTAGCAGACCTGCAGCAGTCTTTAGAATTCTTTTGGTTATAAATCCTAAGTCTGTACTCCAATGGTGCAGACTATGGGGGTGAAATCAGACTTTAGGGTGTATGCAACTGTTATAGTGCTCTGCTGTAGGTGCAGCCTGTGTGATTGACTACCTATGATGCATTCCATCTGCCATATACATCATTATGGACTGTTAATGGTCCTAGTTTAAGTGAAACAGGGGTCACTGGTGATTAATATACCATTGGCTTTCTCAGCAAATTTGCACCGCAAAGGTAAACAATACTTAGGAGTCACTGCACCCCCCCCCCCATAAAAGGTCATGCTCAGCAAGGTGGCGCACCACTCAAGCACATGGAAATACATGGAAACACATGCCCTGAAAGTAAACAAAGCTTAGCAGAAACTATAGACAACCCCCTGCTCAGCAAAGCGATGTGCCATGCAAACAGGTGCTGCTGTCACATACTAATAAATTTGATTTTTACACTTTTTTATTTTTGCTGCGGTAGCGTTGTCGCCTCACAGTAAGACGTCCCGTTCGATTCTCAGCTAAAGCATCTTCTGTGTGGAGACATGCGTGAATGGGCGTACCTTTGCTAAAGGTTGTGCATCAGGGCTGGCAACTCGGTATGTAAAAAATCCACTGCCAATCATTTGTGGACCGGAGTTCAGCTGTGATGACCCCTAACTAGGAAAAAACGAAAGATACAACAACAACTCTTTTTTATTTTTATTTTTATTTCTTATCATAAAAGCATGTTTGTGCAACATGTGTGCAAACATACCCACATCATTAAGAAAAATAAAATTATTTTAAATTATTTCCCATACGGTTTTGAACATATGATGGATAACTTTGCACATATCCGTGTCTGCTATGCTATTTCCGTCCATTGAGCTACACCATTGCAGCCCCTGTTGTCTGTATAAAATCCCGAACACTACAGACACCAACATGGGGTCTGCAGAACTGCCTAGCTGCTTGTTGGATAACTCTAACTCTCTCATTTGCATACAGTTCAACTGTTTAGGAGGTGATTTTCATGCCGTGGATACTTCCATGTTGGTGAGTGTGTGCTCGCCACCCAGCTTTGTTTACTGGATCGCAAACCTGCTTACTTTTGTGTAAGCAGTATGCCACAATGCCTAAAAGGAAAAATGTCTGTGTAGGGTTTATTAAATTCCCCCTATAATATTTCTGGGCTCATTATTTAATTTTGGTTGTTGAACTGAAACTAACTGTTGACTTAGTAATGCAGAAACTGCCAATGACATTAAAAACTATATAATAATCATACATTTAATTAATTAGTTAATTAATTAATTAATTAATTATATTAAACTTATTAAACTGCAACATAAAATCAAGATGGCAAATATGGGAGTTTTTGTTTTGTTTCCAGTTTTTCTAAAGATAAACTGTTACAGCAACATGGCTGCGATTCTATTTAATTTATTACAACCTGGTTCCATTTAGCTTTAACAGTACTTGGGACCATGCCAGAAAAAAAATATTTTGTTACAGAATTTTTATGGACTCTGCTAACCAAATGATTACCTTAAACAGGCAAGGCACTCCAACATTCATGACTGTCCATTTGTCAATAAAACAAATGGCGTCTTCATTCCATCAAAACAATCTCTTGCTGTTTTATAATTTAGTTTTCCCACAGTGAATCATTTTTACTTTAGTAACATTTTCTTAATAGTATACTGTGAGATAGACAGACATTAAGCTCATTAGATATATACCTGACTTTACAAACTGAGAAATGAATTGCCACTGAAGTCTGAAGCTGACATTAGGTACATTACATAGAGATACCCTGCTACAATGTTAGAATCAGAAACACGCCACTTTATATAACTATACTCAGCAAGGAGTCTTGATGAGTGCTGATGCAGAGAGGCTGTCTTATTCTGGCTCTTTTTCAAACAGAACAAACATCAGCATGTGAAGAACTAAATTAGACTATTGTATTTGTATTTTATTAATGCATTTCAGATGAGACACAGGTACATTTAGAAGAAAACTAGAGTGACCCGTCTGCTTAAATCTTCCTTTTTATAGGAAATATAAAATTTACAAAGCTCTAACTTTTCTGAGTATATGTCCCAAAAACTTAAATGGGCAACAATTTGCAGTTAAAGAATATAATTAGAATGGCAATTAAACTTGTAACATCTATGATAACCAAGAACTGTGATATTCACACTACAAAAGGTTTGTGCACAACATTTTTTTTTAAGGTGGGCTTTTTTTATCTGTTGACTGAATAAGCCCACTAAACACATTGTCACTTTCCAGCATGAATCAGGAGCACTGTCAGTTAACTGACTAGCACAAAGTAGGAAAATGAAGGTGGAAGGAATGAAACCCGGAGCTCAAGAAGCAGCTCAGCACAATCTGAGTGCATTTCTCCTCTACACTAATTACCAGGACACTTTTTAGTTATGCTTTACATAATGCACTTTAATAATGCATTTTCTTCAGAAGAAGTTTAGCATATGAATGAAAGTGCTTAACCTTTGTCAATTGTTACATTAAATCTGTTTTTATACTACTTGGGACTACTCACAGTGGCGGCTGGTGACTTCAAATCACAGGGGGGCTGCAGGAGACAGCTGAATGGGTGTGGTCAAGGGGAAGGGGTGTGGTCAACCAGAAAGGGGAGGAGCTATGAACAAAACCACAAAAACTAACTTTAATTAAATACGCTGCCCTGGGTGGCAAACCATCATTATGAAAGTCCAATCAAGACAAAAATAAGTGTAGAAGAATAAATATATTTCAATGCATTGGCTGCATGACAGCTTACTTAATATCTAGATGGAAACAAAAGGTTGTGAGGCATGAAAAATAAATTACTTTTTAAATACATTACTGGAATGCCAGTCAAAATCAAGTATAAGAAAAAACAGAAGTACTCAACTCAAACCACTTCTCCTTGCACTGCAGTTCTAATATATAATATATTCAGCTTTATTAAAGTACCAAGTAACATGCTGAAAGTAGAAATCTATGTGATGCCCCCACTTGTAAAAATGTTTCTTATCCAAAAAAGACCTGCTGCCTGACAACTTGTTTCATGGGGAAAACATGATAAAAGTAAAAAATGAAAAGCAAACAAGAAACAAGCTCAAGATACATTGCTTAAAGGATTACTGTACAGGTTATGTACCACACATGATTGGCATTCTGTTTAGTTTACGGGTAAAGTCTGTAGAGATGACTGGAAGTCTCCAACAAGTGTAATAAGCTTTTTAAAATAATGGAATCCTGTCCTTTAATACCCAAGGCTTATACATTATCTAGTCAAGTATTCTCTGCATGGCAACAACAGAAAGGCTTTCAATGTTGGTAGTTCTTTAACTGTATGCTTATTAAAGCTTACTTGCATCTTATGATCTCAGACAAGCTTACCTTATGGTCATTAAAGCATTGCTACTTAAACACAGAGCAACAGGCACTTTGAGTAATAAGCATAAATCAACAGTACAAAAATATGACAGAAACCAGACCATTCTGCAAAATCAAGGACAGATGAAAAGCCACTGTAGTACTTATGCAGTGTGTCCTCCCCATCCAAGGTAGATACAACTACTCCTTGCCTTGCTTGGACACATCCAGAGTCACTACATGGGGAGTGGGTGCAACAAGCATGTCACAATTTGAAATCTCTCTGGCTGACTGTGATGGCCCTGACACATTTGTCATACCTCTCAACCTCAAGAGCAAGAAATCTGGACAAAGCCATACACAGAAGTGGGACAAAGGCCCAAAAATAAGGACAATTTTTAAATATTGCTCTAATAAACTTAGAAAGATAATAGAATAGGTCTTGCATTAGTATGAATTTTCTGAAGGGTATAAAATCTGAAACTCAAATGTCTGTCATTTTCTAACTTCAGTCTTTAGTGATTTGTCACTAATTTGCCAAAAAACACAATTTTATGAAAAATGGACCAAAAATGTGATGCTAAAAATATAAAATAGACACACAATACAGCTGCTACCTGTCAAAGAAGGGACACTTTAATATTAGTACTGCTACCTTGAGCAGCTGACAAAATAAAAGAATCTACATGCATTTCAAGTAATCTATAACTTTGATTATTACAGTTATTTCTTAATTGTAAACCCTCCATGTTTTCTTCCAAAATTGCTATTTTGTGGAGGGATTATTAGGGGGAAGAGCAACATTTTGAGCCAAAAATTGGGGACAGTTGAGAGGTTGGCTATGCCTAATTCTATAAAGCAATTTATTTGCATGTACCTCTCAACCTGTTAATGCAGTAAATCTGAACAAGGCCAAATATATTGGGGGCACATATAAACAGTACTAAAAATTGCTCTTGTATAAATTGAGACAGTTGATAGAACAGCTCTTACTTTAACATGCATTTTTCTGAAAGTTATGAAGTCTGAAACTTATTATTTAGTGACTTAATTCCTAAATGATTTGCCAGAAAACTACAAATTTTATGAAGAACAAACCAAAAATAAGAAGCAAAAATATATTCATTCTTTGAAAATCTGGACAGTTGGGAGGTATAGTTCAGCTGGGCCTGTCTGAGTTTGCTGCCCTTCCCCCCTGACAAAATAATGGTTGAATGGAGCCTCTGCAGCCATACCAATGAACCATTACTTGGCTATTTCACTCCATTTACCATAAACACTAATGTGCATACTGCTTTACTTCTATGATGAGTTGGACTTCATTTGAAAGTTTTATTTTGTATTTTACAGCACAAACACTAAGTCATCTGTTAAACAAAGCAATGCAGTCTCACAATGAAAACTTAGCATTAAAACTTCTCTGCCCTTGAAACTCACATTCATTGAAACAGCATTGAAACCCACATTCAAAGAAAATACATTTTGCCAGTGGCAGATAAAGATTCATTTTGGGCTGTTTTCAAATCATAGGCCCCTTGCATATGAAACATCCATGTGCTCTTTGATACACCTTCCTCATTGTACTAAAATTATATTCCTTGTACAATACAGTACACTTGTTAGAGGGTGTTTTAAATTTGTTTTGAACATTTTTCCAGTAAGCAATGAAACAAACCATATGCACCCATAATGGCAAAACTGCCCAGTTGAGAACATTTATCATACAAAAATGTCTACTCAGACTTCTACAGTCCACCATTATTAGTAAATATACACAATTCTACAGTCCACCATTATTAGTAAATATGCACAATTCCACAGTCCACCATTATTAGTAAATATGCACAATTCTACAGTCCACCATTATCAGTAAATATGCACAATTCTACAGTCCACCTTTATCAGTAAATATGCACAATTCTACCGTCCATTATCAGTAAATATGCACAATCTCTGAAGTAAGTCATCTAAATAATTCCACATTAAAGAAATCTGTAACTAATGAAGCAGTTGCTGCTAGCAATCACCTTTATATTTCATGGTTTCATCGAAAATAAAGTGTCTGTTGCCCTCAGGAATAAATTGCCTATATTACATTAAAAAATGATAAGCTAGTAATAATATTGCAAGAGGAAATGGATGGCAAACTGATAACAGACTCATAGTTAGTATCTTCACCAAGGAGAACATTCTCAGTAGGGCAGCATCCACCCCTTGTGGGAGTAGAACCCACAGCCTTCTGCATCAAAAGCAAGTACACAACCTGTTGTGCTATAGCATTAACTAGGCAAAGCACTAAACTTCTATTCCCCTGCAGCTCTCAGCTCCTTGTAAAATCTACTCAATACTCAACCGCAGCGCAAGAAAACTGGAAAAAGCCAAAATGTATTGGGGGGGGTCAAAAGCCCAAAAACCAGGGACACATTAAACATTGCTTGTATAATCTTGGAAAGTTGCTAGAATAAAATGTTGTGTTGCCCCCATACATTTTACTGCCAAGGTCCCTGAGCAAAAAACAGTCAGAGTAACATACCACTACGCCACATCAGCTGCTTTGTAAAAGAGAGGAAGACTGAAACTTAAACGGCTATCATTTAGTGAATTCAGTTCTCACCATAGCTGTCAACCACTTAGTACAAAACACCTGGACAAACCCAGTAATGAGGGAATACAGCCCTCAAACATATTCAGTGAATTCAGTTCTTGCCATAGCTGTCAACCTTAGCACAAAAACCTGGACGAAGCCAATAATGGGGGAATACAGTCCCAAAAATAGGGACAAATTTAAAATATTCATCTTATAAACTTAGAAAATTGCTAGAAAAAAGGTTGTGCTACTATGTATTCTGAAGAACATGAAGTTTGAAATTCAAATGCCGGTCAATTTTACTGCTGACAGAACAAAAACAATTTTCAGCAGAGATGCAGGGATTAATAATGCAGACACGTCTTTGTAAAATGGCAGGGCACCAGAGCAAATCCACACAAACACTGGGAGGAGATGCAGACTCCACACAGAAGCCACCCCAACCAAGAATCAAACCAGAAAACCTATAGCTGTGAGGCAACAATACTACCACTGCACCATCAAATATGCAAGGAATTAAACATTCAGAAACCTGAAGTCTCTGAAATTCAAATGCCTGTCAATTTTACTGCTGACAGAACAAAAACAATTTTCAGCAGAGACGCAGGGATTAATACTGCAGCCACGTCTTTGTAAAATGGCAGGGCACCAGAGCAAATCCACACAAACACTGGGTGGGAGATGCAGACTCCACACAGAAGCCACCCCAACCAAGAATCAAACCAGAAAACCTATAGCTGTGAGGCAACAATACTACCACTGCACCATCAAATATGCAAGGAATTAAACATTCAAAAACCCTTAAGTCTGAAATTCAAATGCCTGTCAATTTTATTTAACATTTTTTAATCAGGACAGTCTGACTTGGAACAAAAAAACAATTTTCAGTAGAGGCCCAGGAAGAAATAATGCAGACATGTCTTTGTAACATGGGAGGACACAAAAGCAAACCCACACAAACACAGGGAGAAGATACAGACCCCACAAAGAAGGAACCCCAGCCAAGAATCAAACCCGAGAACCTGCAGCTGTGAGGCAACAATGCTACCAGTGCACCATCAAATAAAAACAAACCCATACAAACACAGGGAGAATATAACAGACCCCACAAAGAAGGAACCCCAGCCAAGAATCAAACCTGAGAACCTGCAGCTGTGAGGCAACAATGCTACCAGTGAAACATCAAATAAAAGCAAACCCACACAAACACAGGGAGAAGATAACAGACCCCACAAAGAAGGAACCCAGTCAAGAATCAAACCTGAGAACCTGCAGCTGTGAGGCAACAATGCTACTACTACACCATCAAATATCAAGCATTGCAACATTTACAAACCACAGATATTATGAGGAACAGATCAGATCAAATATGAGGCAAAAATCTGCAATTTTTTTACAAATGGTGGTGGGTAGGGAACTCAAGTCTTTAACACCTGCATACAGTGTACAGGGTTCAAGCCTGAGGTATTCCCTACCACACCACCATGAGCACCTGGGGCATTTACACACACACACACACACACACACACCCATAAAGTCAATCCAGTAAAAAGCACCATACACACACCATAAAGTCAATCCAGTAAAAAGCACCATACACACACCATAAAGTCAATCCAGTAAAAAGCACCATACACACACCATAAAGTAAATCCAGTAAAAAGCACCATACACACACCATAAAGTCAATCCAGTATAAACATCGTAAAATAAAAGTAAAAAGCACCATACACTTACCTGAATATATCCAGCTAACGTACATCCTGCCTGCGCAATACTCCAAAGACCCGCGAGATCCCAAGCAAAGCTCCTTCCAGACGATGAGACTGTCTTGACTGCTGCTGTTGCAGTCCAGACGTGACACATAATCCCAGTGAGTCTGTGCACTTTGAAAGTGCACAGACGTCTCCCTATGGGGACTGCTGGACTGCCTGGAGCATGCGCATAGACCGACAGTTGGGACTACTGCGCATACACGAAGTCCGCGAAATTTAAAAAATAATTTTTTTTTCTATTTTTTATTTTGAGGGGGCTGCAGTCCAGCAGCCCGATGCCACGAGCCGCCCCTGACTACTCAGTGTTATTTGTGATTTCCACTGTGGTTTTTTCGTATTTCTTTGGTGAAGTTGTTTTTACGTGGTTTTGTTTGTTCAACATTGTGTTCTTCAACATTTTGATCTTGCGATACTGTGGTCTCAAAATTATGATTTTCAAGAGTGTGGGCTTCAAGCTTATGATAGCAAACATATATGCACAGGCCATTTTTTGGTATACCAGCACCTCTGCTGCCCTGTTTCTTTAAAAAAAAAAAAACTTTCTTTTTAAGGGCGTTCTTCTTTAACAGCGCCCTTTGCATCAGGTCAAACAGAAGTAGAAGACCTTCTGCATCTGTGCAATGTGCAACCGATACTTTACATCTTCCCGGTCTGTGTGCATGGAATTTGAATTCCTGAAGATGTTTGGACTGTGGGCCATTACTGGACAAGTGAGTGGTAGGTATGTGTGTGTGTGTTTATGTTTTTAAGAGGAGTGTGTGTGCAAGAAATAGGTAGACGTGTGTGTGTATGTGTGTGTGTGTGTGTGTGTGTGTGTGTGTGTGTGTGTGTGTGTGTGTGTCTGTGTGTGTGTGTGTGTGTGTGTGTGTGTGTGTGTATAAGAAGTAGGTAGGTCTGTGTATGTGTTTGTGTATAAGAAGTAGGTAGGTCGGTGACGTACCTATCAGAATTGCAACTTTGCCCCTCATCCTAGAGTAAGTTAGCTCTTGTCCCCCAGTTTTGGCCTCCACAGTCATGGCTTAGCTGTGTTATTTCTAAGGATGAGGGCAAAACTTGAATAATATTCAGAAGCCTACGACCGGCTGCAGTAGTGCAAAAGTGGTTTACGGGTTGTTTGTTATAGGCACTTTACTGGCATTGGGATGCTTTATAGCCCTATTGGATGGAGAAGGGGGAGGTAAACTAAAGAGGGAATGCAGATAAGTGACTATGCTGGCTTGAGCAAGTTAAGGGCTATGTTAACCATCATCAAATTCTATTGACACACCCACTCAATTTGTTGTTCCTCATTCCATTTCCACCTACTGCTTTCGTGTTAACTTGAGTCTTGGAGTTGAAGGCCATAAGACTCAGTAAAATACATAAATAAAAATAACAAGCCCCTACTTTTCAGAAAACTGGTTATTACATTGTAACAGCACTGGAGGAAGTGGTGAGGGACTCCAGCCAACATTGAATTGCCTTAGCCTGACAGGACTGCAGTCTTGCTCCTTACCTTCACATCTTAAGGGGAAAGCCCGAGCATTTCCAATAATTCGTCTTATTACTTGGATGAATAGTCATGTTTACCCACTGTTGGTGAACAGGCATGACATAACTGTCTTTACTTACGGCTGAATAATGAGTTGAGAAGTGCACCTTTCCTTTCTCTTATCACAAGTACAGTGCATAGGTCACAGCGAATGAGGACTGTTGCACCTTGCCCTAGGTAGGGCCTGTACCTTGGCTGACATTGCTGGGGTTAGTACTCAACAATATTTGTTTCATTTCTAACTAAAATGCTCACACCTATACTGAACAAAAAAAAAAGTTTTTCAAAACAATTTAATTGACTCTAGTAGATTTGTTGCGTGCAGCTTTCCCTTCCATCCGTAATGTTTTGTTGCTGGGTATTATTTTATCTCGGGTAAGGTAAGCACCCCCACTTATTTAATGCATTTTAAAACCAAAACACTGTCTGAAGTTGAATTTGCCCTGCCCATCTCTCCTTCTGCTGAAAATATTGATGCAAGAAGTCTGGACAAACTTAAAATAATAAACGGGTCAAAAACCCAAAATCAGAGACAGATTTTAAATATTGCTCTTGTAAATTAGCAAGTTGAAAGAAGCATATACAGTTAGGAGCTCAACTGTCTGCTATTATTGAATGGCTTCCTTGCTCAAAGGTTGCTCAGGAAAGCATAATTTTTATGAGGAACAGACCAAAAATATGAGGCAAAAATCTGGAGATTTGAGAGCTGTGGTTGTCAAGCTCAGCGTTTAGTACGCTATTTACTGCATCAGTTTTAAGATAGTTAGCATGCTTGAAGTAATGTATTTGTGGGTTGCTATGTTACACAAAACTATACTGCAGGAAAAGCTCTAATGTTATTGTTAGTAAGATTTTGTGTCACCCTGCAGTGGTTAGAGTAATGGAGTTTAGTGGTATGCAGCTCATACAGCCTTCTTTTGAATCAAATAATCTTGCTTGACGCAAGCCTTAACTTGTCAGCACTTGGAAGAACTTAGATGCCAAAATCTACAAATAGCTTGCCAAATGTAACATTTGTTTGGCATTCATATTTCTACATCCTGAAATGCTCATGAGTGCTTAAGTGGGTCAGTGCACTCACAGGGGAAATCATGATCGCCTAACTTTTATAAAAAAACTGAGTACATTGAGATTTCCGCCTTTGTATTTGATATTGGGTGAGTCACTTGCAGAGCTGGCATCTCCTAATGGTGCATACATTCAGCTTATTAGTCTGTACTGTTTTGGCACCTATTCTTTGGCATTTAATATTTTCCTCTAAGCTAGGAGTTCTGCCATGCTAGATTTCACATCCAGCATTCCGAGCATCTACCCAGGGCCTATATATTATGGTATTTTTAATATCATCTATCTACTGAAATGAAGTGAATATTTGTATTACTATCTGTCAAACAATCTGATATTAGTTTGGTAGTATGCCATTGTTACATCGAGTTGACAGTTTTTTCACTATACTATTTTAAAGAGAGAGTTTCTCCCGGTATTCACCGGATAGTATGCCTGCTCCCCCAAAGGGCAGTGATTCAATTACTTCGTTTCAACTGATTACAGAGGAATCATGTTTTAAAACAAGATGTGCTTATCTAACTCCCAGATTAGGACCATTTTGCCAGTTTTGATTGTTGATTGTGGTACAGGAGTCTATTCTAAAAGACATATGAAATGTCACAGTAATTACTGCTCTTGTTAAGTTTGAGCTATTATAGTGAAACAGCTTAACAGTGGCCATAGTTAAATTTGAACTATTATAGTGAAATAGCTTAACAGTGGCCATAGTTAAGTTTGAACTATTATAGTGAAACAGCGTAACAGTGGCCATACACTGGAGCATAAACATACATGTTTCATTTGCCTTATTTTTCTCTTCATAACTAGCTGAGTAATGTAATAGCCACCTCATATGAACTGTACAGTAAATACTCTTCTGGAGAAATTCTGTGTGTGTGTCTGTGTGTGAGTGAGTGAAATGTCGAGATTTTCGCAGAATGTCAAGATTTTAGTTTCACATCCATGGTCTGTTTCTCATAAAATTGTGTTTTTATGGCAATCCCTGGCAAATCTTTGAGGATTAAGACAACAAATAATGGCAGACATTTGAGCTTTAGACTTCAGATCCTTCAGAAAGTTCATACTAATGCAAAACTTGTTGTTCTATCAACTTTCTAAGTTTATAAGAGCAATATTTAAAATGTGCCTTATTTTTGGACATTTGTCCCCCCATTATGTGTGTCTTTGTCCAGATTTCTTGCTCTAAAAGGTTGAGAGGTAAGGAGGAGGGTCTAAGAGGGAGGTAGGGGTGCATATGTGTGTAATACCTCTCAACTGTTCAGATTTTCACAGTAGGTCCAGGTTTTTGGCTTATATTTTTGGTCTGTTCCTCATAAAAATTGTCTTTTTTTTGAGAAATCACTGGGATGATCTAAGGATTAAAGTTACTAACTAATGGCATACATTTGAGTTTAGTTTCACATTTCATATCTTTAGAAAATGCATTCTAACACAAATCATGTTATTTTAGCAACTTTCTGAATTTATAAGAGCAATATTTAAAATGTGTCCCTAGTTTTGGGCCTTTGTCCCCCCCATTATGACAGGCTTTGCCCAGACGTCTTGTGCTAAGATATTGAGAGGTATTGTGTGTGTGTGTGTGTGTGTGTGTGTGTGTGTGTGTGTGTGTGTGTGTGTGTGTGTGTGTGTGTGTGTGTGTGTGTGTGTGTGTGTGTGTGTGAGACTGAAGTTACTAAATAATGACATATATTTGAGGTTTAGACTTCATGGCCTTTAGAAAAATGCATACTAACACAAATCCTGTTATTCTAGCAATTTTCTAAGTTCATGAGAGAAATATTTATAATATTTTCCTATTTGTTTTAGACTTGTAAATATTTCTTGCATTAAAAGGTTGAGGTGTGTGTGTGTGAGACTGTGAAATGCCCTAGTTATGGTTAACAGGTGGTTAGTAATTTGTTTAGGCTCAAGCCCTGTACCTTAGCTACAGGAAACAAGAGCCTGAATCCTCTACCCAAAATATGCAACTGTTTTGCTTAGCAAATGGTATCACTGTTGTGTGTTGAGAGCTTTAAAGCAGTGTTAAAGCACAGCAACTAGCACACTTTTGTTTTGATGTAGAAGGCTGTGGGTTCTATTCCCACAGCATGTAGATGAATTGCTGATACTCCCCCGGATTTACTAAACTTCCGTGCTGAGCCCTGCATGGAAGTGCCCGTTTAGGAGCAGGACTGCAGCGCACCATAAATATTAATAAGGTGCGCTGCCCGAGCTCCTAGGCTTACACGAAGCGTGTACGAGTGCAGGGGGCATGTGTGAGAACAGAGATCTCAGAATAAACACACCCTTGCAATGTAGAACACCATAAAGGGGGTAATAAATAAGCAAGACTGCTCATAGGTGTCCCCCATGTGTACAACAACAGTACATAAAAATTAAATGAAGAAACCCTTTTATTAATTTTTTTAAAAAAATCCAAGTACAGCTAACCATAAGTGCATGCGTGTGCCCATTGCATGGTTACAGTTAAAGCAGCTTAAAAGGCTGTGAAGGATAAGAAGGAAGATATATGCAAATGAAACACCACAGCAACAGTGTAGTGGGCAGAGCATTCACCTAACAAGCAGGCATTCCCGGTTTGATTCCCACTGCTGCACAGTCTATTTTACATGTCAAAGCACATTATAACCGATATTTTTGTTGTAAAACCCACTAAATAACATATATTTATGAACTGGAGTACTGCAGGAAATGCACATGTGAAGTGTCAGTGTCATAATGAATAAGGCACTACTAAGCAGGTTTAAGCACAAATAACCAGTAGTAAGCATATGTAAGCACTAGTAAGCATGTTTAAGTGTGTTTGCATGGAGGTAAGCAATGCTTACACTGGTTAAGCACATCAGAAACTGAGTATAAGAAATTGTAACCGTAAGCAGTGCTTACCTCCACGCAAACCCACGCAAACCCCTTACAACTGCTTTAAAGTGCCTTAATCACTCAGTATCCAATGGCCCATTTTCTGCCCAACAACAAAATAAACAGCCTCTGCAAGGCTTGAACCCAAGACCCTGTACACTACAGTCACAGTAGTTCAGTGCTTAGCCATCATAGCAGTACACAAGATTGAGGTTTCATCAAACAAATCCTCACCATAGGAAAATAAAACTGAACATGTGAAAGGAATCTATTACAGTATGATGTTGTATAACCTGCTACATAACATAAATATGTGAACTGGGGTACTGCAGTAAGGCCAGATTTGAGGTGTTTTTGTAATAAAGCGGTGAAGTACCCAGGACCCCATACAGTGTACGTACACATGAATCACGGATACCAGACACAGATATAACATGTAACGGAAAATAAATCAATGCCAAAAGGAAATGATAATGCTAATTAAATATTAAGCAATGCTAAGCATTGCACAGCTCAGCTTACTTGGTGTAAGCAATGTGTAGACTGGCTAACTCAATCTGCCCAGTGGTATATCCCTTTAAGTAATGCCAACATTAGGTAAGCAGGTGTGCCCATAGCTTAGCGTTTTCAAAACCGTCCAGTCACAGGAAAGTGTGGGAAATCAAGTATATTTAAACCCCACAGGCAGGAATACGTCCCATAGCTGGTTGCAACTCCCTACTGTAGGCAGAATGGCTGGAGTCGGGGAAGGCACTCGATTTAGAGTGCAGCGCTGGGGCACCCAGGATTCCAAATTCATAGTATGGCTCCTGGTAAAGCACCATGAGCAGAGACTACTGCAGGGCCAGTACCAGGGCTCTCATTATAAAGTGGAAGCCTGGGACAGTCTCACCCGTGACCTCACCAGTGCCACTGGTATCCCCCGGACTGGTGAGCAGGTCAGGCATCAACATGCTGACCTGAAGCAGTGGAGAGGGGATATCTTAGAGCAGTGGATCCAAGAATCAAGAAATTCCAAAACCGCAAAATCTGTGCAAGTCAAATCGCCCAAAACACGACCTCTTTCCACACAGATGCAGGAAACAATTTTTTTAAGCTTTAACAATGCTTTTCGTTGTTTACAAAAAACAACTTCTTCATATAAAAACATTTTAAAACACTGGGGTTTAAATTCCCCTCCTTCCCATCACATGTTTAAAAACAGTAATATGAGTGGCTGTCCATTTTTTGCTTAGAAAGCAAACTCCACCTCCCTTCAAATAAAAGAAACAGTTCAACTATATTGTGAACATCAAAAAACATTAGTTGCATGCAAAAGCCTACCTCATGAATAAATAAAAACATTTCTAAAAATGTTTACAAAAAAATATTTTCTTGAAAAGTATTATATTGTGAACCGTATATTTACATACATCTGTACAAAATATGAACCATGCACCTGCAATGGGTTGGAAAGCCCAAAGCAAAATCAAGAGCAGGTGGAATTAAATTTGGACAGTATGGACATAGAATTAGATACCACACATGAATGTAAGGTAATCTATAACTCTAGTTTGGACTTTAAAATATTCAACTACTCTGAGTTTGTTTTTTCCACCGAACTAGTGGAGTTGGATAAGGGATTCACCTTTGTACCTTCCACACAAGCTAATTTAGCAAAAACTTTGGTTGAACTAAAAATGTTTGTGAGGAAATTGAATTTATGTGTACTAATGGGACAACAAATAAGTGCGAGGGGGGAATATTACATCCCTAGTACTTATCACTCACCCTTACACCCCAAAATAGCACTGTTTGACCAACTTTGTGAACTAGACATACATTATGTTACAGGAAAGTCCTTTTTTGGAATTTCTTGCGGTGTTTACATTTTTACAAGTTTGTCTTTTGTGGTGGATGGATGCCGAAGCGACCACCAGTCTATTGCCCCCATCTACTCAACCGGACAATATGGGTAACTTGTCAATATTGATCAAGATGCTGACACAAAAAGTGGATAGTTTATCGCAAAGACTCGACAGGGTGGCTGAGTCACAACAACTTATGCAAAACTCTACTTCCATGGACAGTGCAAGTTCCATTCTTTTGTCTGCCAGGAACGGAATGGAGAACTTGGAGCAGCCCACAGGAGGGAGTAGGACGACTATGACAGAGCAAATAGACCAGGGAAGATGTACTAACGGACCGAATAGGGCCAACAACGTTGCACAACTCAGTAATACACCTGTTAATACTGGTAATGGTCCAGGGCAACAACAGAATTGCCAATCTGTTCCCTTGGAGCCTATAGGAGTCCTAGACTTTGCATCATGGATTGGGAGGCCGTTTCACTTTGCCCAATCAACTACAAATAATATACAGGAACAACTGAGTGAAGATAGAGTCGATTTCACAACTAATTTACACCTGTTTGGCCAGAAGTTAGTGAAAGTAAGGAAAATTCAACTTGAAATAGCGTATTTCCAAGAATGTTCATGCTTGAAGGTCATACTTAAGGGCTTAGATCATGACAATACCCGACGGGGCTTGCCAAAGGGTCTCCCTTTCACCGTGACCTTATTAAATTATTTGACAAGCATGGGTTTGAACTGCTGGAGTTGATGTGTAAACACTATCAAGAGGCAGTGAATGGCTTGTTAAAAGAGACAAGCAAGCTGGACAATGATATTAAAAAAGACATAGATTTTCAGAGATACCACTTTGAATGTGAGCGGATCTATAGCAGTACAGACCAGTATGTGTCAAAAATAAATGCAACCAAAATTAAAAAGTTGAACTGTGATAGTAAGGATTACAATAATGGAACAGCTTATCCAAAACCACGAGAATCCGAAGGAAACTTCTTAGCGAGCCCATTTCAGACTGTAGGGGAAGAGAGGAGTGAAGAAGTAGCAGAAGATATGAGTTCTACAAGTGCTGGTAGTGGGGCAACTTGGCAGACACTGTACATTGGAGTGAACGCCTAGCCAACAACATGAGAAACAACTAATAACCTCAGACAACCAATAGCTCAAATTTTCAGAACAGAGCTTTGAACCATGCACCTGCAATGGGTCGGAAAGCCGAAAGCAAAACCAAGAACAGGTGGAATTAAACCTGGACAGTATGGACATAGAATTAGATACCACACATGAATGTAAGGTAATCTATAACTCTAGTTTGGACTTTAAAATATTTAACTACTCTGAGTTTGTTTTTTCCACTGAACTAGTGGAGTTATTGGCAAAGGGATTCACCTGTGTACCTTCCACATGAGCTAATTTAGCAAAAACTTTGGTTGAACTAAAAATGTTTGTGAGGAAATTGAATTTATGTGCACTAATAGGACAACAAATAAGTTCGAGGGGTGAATATTACATCCCTAGTACTTATCACCCGCCCTTACTCCCCACAATAGCACTGTTTGACCAACTTTGTGAACTAGACATATGTTATGTTACAGGAAAGTCCTTATTAGGAACACAAGTGTATTTAACATTAATAAAGAAGAAAAAGACATGTTGGAATCTTTACAAAATTTTCCAATAAGAATTATGGAACCACACAAGGGGGGTGGCCTAGTGGTGATGACCTACGAAGATTATAATAACAGGATGATGGATATAGTTAACACTGATATATATGTGGAAGTATCTAAGAATGAATTAAATATTGGATACTCTAGGATTAGGTCTTACATCAATGACATGTTTATAGAAGCCTGGATAGACATTGACCTGTATAATTATCTCACGATACCAGCACCCAGGGTACCTATCCTGTTTGGAATACCAAAAGTCCATAAAAACTTGTATAACCCTCCTATGTGACCACTAGTTGACGCAAGAAACAGCATCACATATGCATGTGCAAAAGCTGTTGATAATGTTTTGAAAAAAATACGTCAAAAGTGAAAGGCACATTTCTAAAGATTCATGGAAGTTTTTAGAGGAAATTAATAGGACCACATTTAGTGAGGAATTTAATTTCCTCACTATAGATGTCAAGAACCTTTATTCCTCCATTCCCCACGTGGAAGCAATTGAATGGGTGGCCTCTATAATGAGACAAAAAGAAGCACCATGTCATGGGATTAAGTTGGTTGAGGAAGTCTTGTACATAATCCTGTCATGCAACTATGTAACATTTAACAAGTACTACCTTCAAAAAATAGGTGTGGCCAAGGGCTCCCCTTGTGGGGCCAGCATGGCCAATTTGGTAATGGCATTTTGGGAGAGGGAGTATGTTATGTCTAATTCACACATCCAAGAGAAAATTAAATTGTACACACGTTTCTTGGATGAGATATTTATTTTGGTTAAGGGGGACATACAAGTTGCACAAGAGATGGTTGAATTCTTTAATTCTACATCAGAATTCCTCAAATTTACATCATGTTTTGCACAAGACAGAATAGCATACTTGGATGTAGATCTAATTAAAGACATGAGCAATGCATGTTTTATAGCAAAAATATTTTGCAAGGACACATACTCTAACTCTCTCTTGCAGTATTCTAGCTGTCACCCCTTTACACAAAAGAAATCTGTAATAAAGGGCCAACTAGTTAGAGCTGTGAGGATGGTCACTAAAGACCACGATTTTCAGGAAGAATGTGGCTTTATGAGCGATTTATTCTTGAAAAGAGGCTACCCCATCACCCTAATTCAGGACTTAATTGAAGAAGTCAAGTTAAAAAGGGAAAGGGGAATTTATTTGCCCATTTTGAACTAACACAGTGGACACATTACGGAACTACCAGTTGTCAGACAAACTATTAGCCCCTACAGCTTTATTATTACATACAGCCTAGATGCTAAAAGTGTGGTTTCCATAAGCCAAAAGAACTGGGATATATTAATGAACAATGGTGTATTTAGAAACAAATTCCAGGAGAAACCTGGGATTGTTTATAAATGGGGAAACAACTTGAAAAAAATACTGGAAAGGAAACCAAATAGGCAGGTAAACACAATGGGTATGTTTAAATGCAACATGTGTAGATATTGTAAATACATGGACATCGGTCAAACATTTGAGATTAGGGGCAAGAGATATAAAACAAGGGACACATTTGACTGTCAAAGCAAGCAGGTAGTATACCTAGCAAAGTGCACATGCTGCCCAGTATTTTATATTGGAAAAACCGACAGGAAACTCCGTGAACGGGTATACGAACATGCATATGCCATGGGATACACAAAGCGGAGAATGCACTTGCAAGGCACATCATGGAGTACTCACAACACCAGTTTACATTTCGGGCAATAAATCAAGTTAGGAATGAGGGGAGAGGTGGGCCATATTCGTTGATTTTAGAGAAAAATGATCTTACGTGGCAATTGAGACCGGATGCTTGCCATTACCCAGGGATAAATGAACTAAGTTCCATTATGTGTATTTTAAAACTAAGAAGCTTAAGCTGGTAGTAAAAATTTTTTTCTTTTTATTTTCATTAATATTTTTTATACTGCTTGGATACATACAACACGTGCTTTAAAACATATCTGTACAGATGTATATAAATATATGCTTCACAATATAATACTTTTAAAGAAAATATTTTTTTGTAAACATTTTTTAGAAATGTTTTTATTTATTCATTTGGTAGGCTAATGTAAGCAACTAATGTTTTCTGATGTCCACAATATAGTAGAACTGTTTCTTTTATTTGAAGGCAGGTGGAGTTTGCTTTCTAAGCAAGAAATGGACAGCCACTCATATTACTCTTTTTAAGCATGTGATAGGAAGAAGGGGAATTTAAACCCCAGTGTTTTAAAATGTTTTTATCTGAAGAAGTTATTTTTTGTAAACAATGAAAAGCATTGTTAAAGCTTAATAAAATTGTTTCCTGCATCTGTGTGGAAATAGGTCATGTTTTGGGCGATTTGACTTGCACTACTTTGGCGTTTTTGGAATCTCTTGCAGTGTTTACATTGATCCAAGAATCAAGGCAGATGGTCAATGCCCCAGCATTGAGTAAGTACTAATTCTACTACGTAGATGATTGCCTAGCTTGTGTATACTATAGCCAGGTAATGGCTAAATATTATTGCATTTCTCTGACAGCTGCAGATGAGCGGGCTGCGAACCAGCCAGCCCATGCTGCTAGGCTGCAAAGGCTGCATTGCGAGGCAGGTTAGTAATAATCTTGCATGTACAGTCATAACAAATAAATATAACAGTTCTAGAAAGTGTTGTACCAGTATAAAAATGTATTGTGTATGGGATGTACTGAATAAACTAGACAATATGGTAGAAAGACTGTCATATAGGTTGTGTGTAAATAAAGGTGTAATATCTTGTGAATAAAACTATAACCCCCAGAGTGCTTGTGTACATTCTGCTTTCATATGTTGTTGTCGTGTTGTATTCTATAAATAGTACTGTTGTATTAAGCAGTGTTACCCACACTGTTGAACGTAGATAACATGTGTAGGAGTTTCAGTATAACAATGTTGGAAGTCCCAAGAGGTCAGTCATATTGTACAACTGAGGGAGACTTAGACAGATAACATTGGAATGCTTCACACCAATTCCCTGATAGCACAGTGTACTGTGATGTCCACTGTATTATTTTTACCACACACAGCAGGGGTTTGAATACAGGGAGTGGTAGTAAGTTGTATGCATAATCATACCCCACAACAGTACAGAGTCTGTGAGAATGTTCAGATAGAAAGCTGTATGCATAATTAGACCCAACAACTGTGCAGAATTTCCTAGAATGTTCAGGTAGTAAGCTGTATGCATAGTCATACCCCTAAACTGTTCTGATCTGTCCAGCATGTCCAAATAAATGGCCCAAATCTGCTTCCTAGTAACCTGTTCCCCTGACAAATCAGTGTGATGATCCAAGAAATGTAGGCAGCTTTTACTGACATATAACTGATAGACCTGAACATAGTCAAAGAATGTATATGAAAACAAACCTGTCACTGTAGCAACTCACCCAAAGTGTATGGCAGCTATTCTCAAAATATGTCACATTAACACCTGCATCCTGTCAAGCCTTAACCAGAGTGTGTGCAATAACAGATTTTTAGGTATGTGTATAACATCAACATGGAATCTGGGAGTATGTGTAGAATTTGTCAGGTAGTGTTAACAAAGATTTTCCCCACAGCTATAACGGCTAAGAGGTGTAGACTGTAGGTACAACACAGTTGATTTATATACTTGTCTACAAGCATGGAATCTGGGAGTATGTGTAGAATTTATCAGGTAGTGTTAACAAAGATTTTCTCCACAGCTAAACCAGGTTAGAGGTGTAGACTATACATAAGACACAGTCCACGTAGATACTAATCTACAAACATACCATTGTACAAAGTAAGGACACTGGGTAGTGTAATAATACATGTAAGGGACAGATCACTGCAGTGACTAAGAAAGTTGTGAAAACTACAGGAGTATATTAGTTGTTAATTGAACTCTCTCTCTCTCACCCTCACCATATGTGCTACAATAACTTAATTACACACCTCAATGGGTACTAGTACACTCCAAACTTTTGCTGGGGCATATGTCCTACTGGTTTATAAATATTCACATTTGGATCTATGCATTTGCCATGTGAAAATACTCCCATATTGGTGGCCTGTTGCCATCAATGAAACCTGCATGCTGTTGTAATGGCCACTGTTGTCCAATATATGCATGTATTCTGCTCGCTCTGCAACTGTTGTAAATCTGGTGTCTTGGGTTAATGGGAATACCTATGCATGCTGTTTTAGCTTATCCTGAATGCTGCTGACTATTATTAACTGATATCTTCCTTAAAACTGCAACACCATAGCTTGTATAGGGAGGCCAGTCCTAGTGGACCCACCTGTCCCACCTCAGCTGGCCATGGCACCGGGCACCAGCACATCTGGGGCCCAGGCTGGGAACTCCTCCACTGTTGGCCCTGCACCACCTTCAGGTGAAACCGCCACAGGGGATGGGGCTTGGCCCCCCTGGGAGCGGGGGCGAAGAGGTACTTGTCACCCACCATCAGGTCCAGGCTGTGGTGCATAGCGAGCTCAACAAGGAGATTTGAGACAAGCTATGCCAGCTTGAGGGCCAAGTGCCTCAATTAGAGGGTGAGCCTGCCCCTCCTACCCAGCCCCCAGCACAGCCACCTTTGGGGCCGTGAAGTTGCAGTGGTGACTGCCCATGGGTGGGGACCTCAGTCCCACTGTTTCCATTTGGGGGCTTATGGGCTTGCGAATTCCAAACACCCCTCATCGACCAAGGTGTTTACCCCCAACATGTGTCATATACTGTCCCTGTATGCATCTTTTTTGTCTTGTCTGTTTACCTACCCAACATACCTTCCCAAATATACCTACTATCCCTCCCCAACATCCCACTCTCACCTGAAAAAAAAGGGCAATCTATTAACCAAAAAAATCTCGCCCCATACATAGCTATCCATTTTGCACACGTGTCCACTGGACACATGTTATTGCTGTGTCTTTCAGCTTATCCCGGTTAGGGGACGCCACAGCGAAACTCCGGTCCGCTAATGTTTGGTAGTGGATTTTTACGTGCCGAGTTACCAGACCTGATGCACAACCTTCAATGAAGGCACGCCCATTCACGCATGCCTCCACACAGAAGACACTCTAACTGAGAATCGAATGGAACAACGTCTTACTGTGAGGCGACAACACTACCACAGCATCACTACCGTGGACACATGTAATCTGGTCTAATTGGCATCACAACTTATTATTGTTATCCTCACCCTCACCCAGGGGTTTGAGTGTTCAACTCTACCTCCAAATTCAGTGTATATGCACAGCTGTTGCTTGTTGCTATGGAAGAAATGGGCAGCTATGGACCTTCCCTACACCCTTCCTGCACATCCCTGGCTATTTTCCCTACTGTCTTTCCCTCTTTGTGCCCCTTTTTTCACCACTTTCATATCAACTCCATTTTCTTTTCTTTTAAAGAAATTAGCGTGGGGGTAAGCGGGAGTAAGCACTTTCAAGCAGCAGTAAGTGGGTTTCACCCGGTTTGAATGGGGTAAGCAATGCCTACACATGTTAAGCAATTTAGAAGCTAACTGAGTGTAAGAAACTGTAACCAGAAGTTAGAAGTGCTTACCTCTGCACAAACCCGTGCAAACCCACTTACAACTGCTTTAAAGTGACTTATTCGCTCTGTATCCAACGGCCTGTGTTCTGACAAGCAACAAAATAAACCGCCTCTGTAAGGCTCAAATGCAGGACCCTGCACACCATAGACAAATTAATTTACCACTAAGCCATGCCAGATATACATAAATCTGATGTTTTCAGAAACATAACATCCAGCCCAGTCATGCAACAGTACAGAGAATGTATACCAACATCTAAATGTATGTGTGTGTGTAAATATATTAATATCTAAACAGATACAACATATCTATATATGTATATATATATATATAAATATAAATATTTACATATATATATATATATATATATATATATATATATATATATATATATATATATATATATATATATATGGCCACACATCTGTAGATAGCAATGGTAGATTAACAAAAACAAATATGTCCATATGCACCGTTAATGGGGTTCACCGTCCACCCTGCAATACACTACCAAGTGTTACAGATCCCATTAGCAGGACCTGACATGACATGGGCACAAGATGTTAGTACTACAACCCACCTGTATGATGTCAGGCTGGTATTGATAACATATCATGCAGTACAGTCTTGCTCCCATAGGAAATGTAAAATGTGGAAGTTATCAACATTCCCAGCATACACAGACACAGGCACATATATGCAGATACAGAGATATGTACATATATATATATATATATATATATATATATATATATATATATATATATACATACATATACATATATATATATATATATATATATATATATATATATATATATATATATATATATGTGACTACACATACACACACAGAGATAAAGAGATATGTACAGTAAGATACATATGTAGAAGGTGCACACAATATGGAAGAGCCACTATGCCTACAGTTCACACCTGAACAACTGGACACTGTATGGGCTAACCATACAAATTACAGTCGTTGCCTGCAACATATACCCACAGAGAGGTCATAGAAAAAACACCACACACAGGTTTGCAGAAATGGAAAACCTTTATTTGTGCACTATTACAGTTCTATATGCCATGTCATATAGCTGTTCAGACACTGACATCCATATAAACAGAGTAATGCAACTATGAAACAGTTATATTAATACAGCAGTCTGGAAAGGTTCACAACTGTTGCTGTCCAGGCCAAGGCCTTCAAATTGTACAATAGTAAAGAAAGACTGGGCCACATGATACCAAACAATCAACAGTATGTAATGCAGGTGTATACTTCAGCGGCCTCTACCTACACTCTGTACAAAATCACTAGGTGGTAAAGACTTCAGCTGTCCACATGGGATGCAACTGTTATATAACAAGGCATAACTGACACAATCACAAGCACACTGACAAACAGAACAGTCTGTATGGCAGGAGGCAGTAGGCTTGCATTAACCCAATTTGTGTGAGTAATGTAAATATAGGTGAAGTATTTGGTACTGTACATCCAGATACCTTAAGGCAGCTCACCCCTGATACCCCCACATTTTGTAACAGCCTAGGTCATTTATGGTGCACCCCCCTAGACTCAATAATTCTGGGCCATATACCACTGTTACATACATTGGCCTCTGGAGTGCATAAGGGCACACATGTATTGTGTAGGTGAAGCCCACACATATATGGCCCCTGCTCCACTGTATGTGTGGGGGATACAACAGCAGTGGACTGATGGCAGCAATGGCAGTATGATATACACACAGCCCTCTACAGAACAACCCCTGACAGCATGTCATATGTGCAAAGCTCGGTATGTAGGTGGAGGACAGAGGCTGGAACACAGGCCCATATGTGGAAAACTGTTGCCATACACTAAGCAAGTCGCTGGTGTTACAGGGTAGTCTGCAACATACCCTTAGCCAGGTAATTGAGGTTAGAAACATAAACGGATGTAGCCATGTACTGATAGCACTCAACACACACACTGCCAGTGAAATATCTGACACAGGACCTGTGTGGTGGACAGACAAAACATGATAGGCACACCTCTGGCCACCAAGAGGATAGGCCCACAGTTGAGAGCTATTCAGACAGACTGCATTCAAAGGTAAACTAGTATGTACACACACACACACACACACACACACACACACACACACACACACACACACACACACACACACACACACACACACACCCTGTAACACCAGTACTATACAAAGCATAACACAACTCTACTCACACTCTGGAACCTCCTACAAATATGTAGCTGGCCTGAGTGTACTGGTTCCCCAGGAAGAGGTATTGCTACCTGCTGTCTGCAACACTGATGCCCACATACAGGAAGGATGTCCATCACACAGGAAAGGAAAAGGGACGACGCCCACATGATGTAGGGATTTATAGTAGGCGGTTGCCATGACGGTGGTAATTGGAAGTACTACACAGCAAGCTGTATGTAGTTAGCAAGCATAGGACACTGATTGGTGCAGAGGCCATCACCTGATCAAGTGCATCACCTACCAAAGCCAGGCTACAATCTACCCCAAGCATCTCAATCCATTCACTGGAGTGAGAAGAGAGAGAGAGAGAGAGAAAGAAAGAAAGAAAGAAAGAAAGAAAGAAAGAAAGAAAGAAAGAAAGAGAGAGAGAGCAAGCAAAAGAAAAAGCAGAAAACAAAACATACAGTTCAGCAAACTAACAGCTGAAAACGCAGGCATTTAGGCAGCTGCTATTCATAAATACATCATTCCCACAACAGGTATGTGAAGTATATGTACATGTATTAGAATGTAGTACCTGGTCCATCGTAATGTGATAGATGATGTGGAATGAGTTATATGTGCCATCAGGTGTTGTTGTGATGATGTTCAACTGAACAACTGCTATAGACAATAGTGTTTGTCCCTGTGGGTAGTGGGCAATAGCTGTTAACTGTGCAGGTCAGCACTGACAGACAAGATGTAAGCCATCATAGTGTGTGTTGTGTAATGGGGATTATGTATATGACGTGGCCAATAGCTGATGGTGGAAGTAATGCCATTACAATGGACACATGGGAGCCATGGACCACCAATGGCAAGATACTCAGGTGACTCTGTAATGTAGCATGCTGGAATGCCATAGGTGTGCAATAGGGTTACCTGCAAACAGGTCCCACATATACCCCACTAATGTTAGGCCATGTCCATATGTGGCACCTGTCTATGTTTTAGCAAGGCAGAACAGTGCAGTTGTACAGGAAGGTGTTGTGAGATTGTGGAGCTGATGTCTGTATGTACCCCACATATAGGTATGCATATGTGTACATATGTCACATACATGATATATAAGGATAAATGTAAATCAACATGCATGTCCAGAAATATACATATGCCAATGTGTAGACATGTATATGAATTCACATATATCTACACATATATAGATATATACCTGTATGCACATGTCTGCATATGTACAAACACACACACAAACAGATATGTATGTAAAAACATGTCCCCTATATCACTACCACAGTGATGTGTGCTATGTGCAAGGCAGCAGTACACATAGCAATACACATAGATATCTACAGCTGGCAGTGTGTACACCATGGATGGGTATGTCACATGTTAGTCCCTTCTTAGCACCACATTGCCCCCCTCTGTGAAGTATGCAATGGGAATATGGGGAAGTATGGCAGATACACACGTGGAGGTGGTCAGGATTGGTAGATAAAGAGGACAGTCTACAGGGGTGGTATGTGACATATGTGGTGGGTAAACACCGTGGAAGGTGTGTGTGGTCTGTGATGTGGATGCCCCATGGTCTCCAGTATGGGCACAATGGGAACAAGGCTCCAACCAACTGCCACTCACAACAGCAGTCCATGTCCTGAAGGAGTCAGGTCTGGAGGCTGAGCAGGAGGAGCATGTTGGCCATGTGAATGTGTACTTGGTGCCTCAAACTGATGTAGCACATCCCTCATGTATCAATGGAGCCTGGTATGGAACAGACCCTAGACCTGAGCTCAGAGGACAGGGACATGTTGGTGTGTGCCCTGGGGGGGGGGGGAGGGCAGCATCCCCTGGGTTGTTCCACCTGATAGTATTGCTGTAACAGTACACGAGGAGGCCCCAGGTTGGCAGACACCTGTGATATGGCCAGGTATCCTGGTCAGATGGGTGTGGAGAGGTGGATCAGCTAGCCAATAGAACATATACATGTTATTGTGTCACTGTTATAGTACATTTGTTGGTAGTAATAATCTACACAATCGCGGTACATATCCAACAGCATGCATAGATCCCCCCAATAACACAGATTGTCAGATGTGCAGCAATCTCAGAGCAGCCATACCCCTGGCATATATGTAACCATAGTGGCCCTGACAATGCCATGCAAGTGAATAGTCTGTAACAGGCCAGCAATGTTAGTGTCCACACAGGGAACATGACTACAGTCACATAGCAGAAGGTGTGGTACAATACACAATCTATCCAAATGGTAGTTAAGCTGTAGCCATACCTAATGAGTTGTGTGTACAGTCTTTTCAAGCTGATATGGTGGGGGGTTGACAGAGATTTCTATTACGAGCTGTGGTAACCTTGCCATATGAGTTGCACAGGACTGTTTCCATCTTCATATCTTTAAGGCAAGATGTCACACATCAGGTTACCCATGTATTCAGCAGATGAAAATGAGGTCATCCTCAACCACCTGGTACAGCACTACCAGGTTCTCTTTGGCAGGACAGACCATGACCAGCAGGAGCAGACCATCCTGTGGAATGATCTAGTTCACAGGTCAATGATGTTGGCCTGCATAACCGCAGTTATGAGCAGGTCCGGCATCATTGCAGCGACCTGCTTCGCAATGCCCATCGGCGTGCTGGCACAGTCCGGGGGATCACCTCGCCATGGGGGGAGCCATGCCATCCATCCCTCCTGACCCATGTGGTGGAGCTCCTAGCCAGCCTCATGGCACCTGCCCATCTGGAACACCAGCTGAACAAGGAAACAATTACAGTCAGCTGCCTGTTGGGTGTCAGGATCCACTACATAACGCATGCACTCAAGTCACTCCACAACATGTACAAATATGACTCTGTCATTGTCCATGCTGGAGTGAATGACTTGAAACGTACCTCCCTGGACAACATGAAAAGAGACATGGAAGAGCTCTCTGATCATGTGGCCCAAGCAGGTATGATCCTAGCCCTGAGTAGTCGCCTGCCTTCACCCAGAATGATACCACAGTATAAGGACAAAATGATTGACTTCAACAATTGGCTAAGCTTCCAGTGTCATTCAAAGGGGATCCAGTATCTGTCTGCCTGGTAAGACATGATTGACAAACCACGATGTTTTGCCAGAGATAGTCTGCACCTGTCACCCCTGGGATTCAGGTTACTGGCTAAAGCTCTTGCCACCCCTATAGTGCCTTTTTTAGGCAAGGTTCAAAGGACAAAACCACCACCATAACAGATACAAGCATGCAAAATCTGAAGGTAATGCTACTCAATGCTAGAAGTCTAAACATCAAAATGCACTCTCTCGAGGCACTCCTAAAAATGGAGAACATTGATATCTGTGCAGTAACTGAGATTTGGTTCAAGGCTCCAGAAAGCACCCCTGCAATACCAGGCTACAACTCTTACCACACTTTTCGGCCACAAAACCAAGACCGAAACACTAAAGGTGGAGGAGTGTCCATAATCACCAAGGATATTCACACCTCCAGGCTAGTTGCCCAACACAATGCATCTGGAATTCTCCAGGTGCAACTAACACTAGGTAAGACTGCAATCCAAATTGTAGCTTGCTACAGATCCCCCACCATGCCCCAAGATTCTCACTACACCTTTCTAAACATACTGGAAAATATTAAGATAGAACCAAACACCCTAATACTGGGTGATTTCAACTACCCTGCCATTAACTGAGAAAACTACTCGGGTACCAACTCCTTTTCCCAACGGTTCTTGGAATTCATAAATTCCAACGCCCTGGATCAACTAATCCATTGTCCCACCAGGGGCTCCAATATCCGAGACCTGGTCATTACCAACATGGGAGGTGCTCCACACCAGTGGTCACCCCCTCATTGGTCAGGTCTGACCATAAACAAATCACCCTTGACATCCACATCCCACCCCCCAGTAAGGAAACCTCCTTAAAAAACTTCTCCAAAGCCAACTTCATGCTACAGAAGTCAGAAGTGACAAACTTCATGACACCCATGCAGATGGGATCTGAAAGTTCGACTGCAGAATTCTACACTAAGGCACTGTACGAGCACATCCACTCATGCATGAATCGTGCCATCCCAAATAGAATCAAGATGCTCTCCTCCAAAAAAAGGAAGCCAATCTGGTGGTCTCCTGCTGTAAACAAACTGTACAACATAAGGAAGAAACTGTTGCAGAAAAGAGGAAAATCCCAGGATACAAAAATCTCCCTTACCAGCCTCAATAAGAAGCTGAGATCCCATATAAAATCCTCAAAAGCGAGTTACGAAAATAAAATTGCCAAAGATTCCAAAGACAACCACAAGGCATTCTATAGTTGTGTCAGGAATCTAAACGGCAATGCTCAGATCTGCTCTGAGCTTCAACAGAATGACATTAAATATACTGTTCCCAAGGATATTGCCAATATCCTGGCATATCGATTTAGTGCCAACTTCACCCCCTCTCACCCCCTAAAGGGCCCATCGCAATACCAAAAGATTGCCAAATCCTGGTAATCATGGCCACACAGGTAGAAACCGCACTCTCCAAAGCGAAGAATGCAGCATCCATGGGACCAGATGACATCCCAGGCTGTGTACTACATGAACTAAAAAATGAACTGGCACCTCATCTAAGTGTCATGTTTAATCATAGCCTCACCTCAGGCTTCATGCCCACTTAGTGGTGCACAACTACAGTTATCCCACTCCACAAGGGGGGGATTCACCTTAGATCCTGGGATCTACCGTCCCATCAGTCTGACAAGCCTGATCTGCTAGGGCATGGAACGCATTATCATGGAACTTATAAACAAAGACATTGGCAACCTTCAAACACTGGATCCCACCCAGTTTGGGATTGTAAAGGGCCGATCTTCTTTGAATCAGTCTCCAGAGCTGTGGATGAGGGTAAGGCAGTCCCCACAGCCTATCTGGACCTCACCAAGGCCTTTGACACCATCCCCATTCTGGAATCATAGATAAACTTACTAAACTGGGCATAAATCCCTACATCACTCAATGGGTTGCCAACTGGCTTACTGACAGAACCCAGACTGTAAAAGTAGCCGACTCCAAATCCAGCTCCAGACAAGTGACAAGTGGAGTACCTCAGGGTTCAGTCCTGGGACCACTCTTGCTTGGCATCTACTTCTCTGAAGTACAGGCCAACACTAAGGGACTCTTGCTAACAAAGTTCACAGATGACTGCCAACTGGGAACCATTATTGAATCCCCAAATGATATGGATATTCTACAAAAGGGCCTTACAAAAACACTTGCCTGGTGCCAGAGCCATGGGCTCAAGCTTAATGCCAAGAAATGTATAGTTATCCCCTTTGGAAAAAAAAAAACACGTACCCATGAATTACCACATAGGTGGCAGTACACTAAACATTGAAAGTGTGATGAGATACTTAGGGACACAGGTGAACAGTGGTCTCACTTTCGATAACCACATCACCACAACAATCAGGAAATCCTTTTATGTGGCACACCTCATCACTAAGGGCTTTTCATCCAGAAAAAAGGAGGTTATTGTCCCACTGTACTCATTCCTCATTAGACCCGATATAGAGTATAATGCCCCATTTGGTATGTACCTCACAAGACATCTGCAACAGCTGGAAAGGCCACTAAAATACCTCACTAAAAGAATCACACATCTAAAGCAGATGCCACATGCTGACCATCTAAAAAAACTCCAGCTATACTCTGTGGCATATCGTCTACTCAGAGGCAATCACTGCTTAAAATACAAGGCCATGTCAAACCCTGAGGTGTTGGACATGCTCCACTTAAAGAAATCCCAATCCCTCAGAGCCACACACTCCAGGGATCTAAACCTTGTCATCACAATGAACAAAACATGCTGGAGGGATAGGTTCCTGACCCAGAGACTCCCCATACTCTGGAATAGACTGCCCATACATGTCAAGCAGAGCGCCTCCTTGGCCCTCTTCAAAAGGAACCTTGATGATTGGATGGGAGATAGGAAATTCACCCCAGGGATCATGTCAGTTACCCTGCTAGACAGGGGCCCAGAGAACTAAATATTATGGGAAGAAATAACCAGGGAATTGTTATCGATACACTTGTATAGGCCCTAGGGCCGATAGCCTAGTACCAACCTATGAACCTATGAACAACCACTAGACCCCTTCGTGGAGGTGGATGTCACCCACGCGTCATCCGAGGAGCATGCAGGTAAGGACACTGGGCACATCAGTAGACCACTGTTGTGTAAATATCCACAGTGGTACAGGTAGATCATGCATATCTGACATGTCATAGATATACTGTGTTGCTGTATTGTAGTGATAAACAGATGTCCAGATATGGTAGTATTGTGGGAATGCACCATTGATGTATGGTAGTACTGCACCCAGCCATAGGTATGGCCACTGATTTTGCATCTCTCACCCTCTTATGTAGTTCCCTCCAGGGTAACAACAAGGCAGCAGCCTGTAGCTGGTGAGTATGTCTTTTGTAGATGCATGCCAACACACCAGACATGTAATGGTGATGGTATATTCCATGCACACATCTAACACACCCACTCTGAATGCATGCTGTACATGTGAATGTATTGTTGCTGTGAAATGCATGGTCTCACAGTAGCGACCATGATGGGGTATTGAAAGGGTATGTCACTCACCTGCATGACAACTAACATCCTGTCATTGCGGAATGTGTCCACAGGGAGTGACATAATGTTGGTAGACATGGCCTACAGTAGTGACATGTTCTGAACAACACTCATATACAGTGCAACACCAGTGTATATACCTGTAGCACAATGCCACCTGCTGCAGAGATACACTATGGCATAAGGCATTACAGTAGTCCACATTATTAGCTCGGTCTAGGCTGCAACATGTGGTGTTCAGTGTATGGGACACTGCAAGCTGATGCGACTGTGTAGGGCTTACCTGTCATGCATCTGCATAAAAGCTGGGGGTGGTCTCAGCATTACACACCAGTGCACTGCAGCAGAGATCCTAAGGATGGTAGTGATGGCTCTATCTGCATATAGTCAGGTTCAGGACCTGTGGCAGCCATAACCCTACCCACACTGCAATAGTGACGGCATTGTATGAACACCATGGGATGTGCACATGAGTAGAACTTGCAATCATGCAGAATAGGGGGACATGTGTAGGGTAGGCTGAACATACACTGGCAATTGCAAAAGGCCCACACTGGTATACCCTTGCCATGAGAAGTGACTGCTGCAGTACACACAACAAGAAGTGTGATAAACCATCATGATAAAGGTGTGCACAAATATGCCCACATAGTGTGTATGCATTGTGGTCAGCAGCTGCACACCTAACACAATCTGTAGACACTACACGTGAAAGTGCAGGACATATGTTACATACCGTGCTTGTGTACTGCTAAGATATGCAGTGCTGTGGTTCCATGGCAGATCATGGATGTGTGTGTAAAATCAATAAAGGTGTGTACATCCCTCATAGCCACGGTATGCTCTGATGGTTGTCAGTCTAAGCATTTCTGCAGTGGTCATACATGGTCTGTTGATATTGACAGCTGTAAATCAGGCATCAGGCATTCACCAATGACAACAGTCCACATATCATGCCATGTGTTGCTGAAAAACATAGGGGCTGTGAGAGGTACAGCTGACATAACTGAAACAGTACTACACATTCTGCAATGGGTTGCACACCTGTGAGTTGTGGTGAACTCTACATGGCAGGGTGCAATACATGTGCACAGCAATACTGTGTACATTGGTGCAGTGGTATCCAGGGGAAGGGGCATCACCTAGCCACAGCACATACATCATACACATGTATGCCATTGCTAGCATGGATTGACTATAGCTGAACTGCATGCTGTTATGTACCATATGTTCTGCATGTTGGCAGATGGGTAATAGGAGGGCTGTGTGTATGATCGTTGTGCAACCTCATCCATATGTGTGTGTGTGTGCACGTGTGCATGTGTGTGCATGTGTGTGCATGTGTGTGTGTGTGTGTGTGTGTGTGTGTGTGTGTGTGTGTGTGTGTGTGTGTGTGTGTGTGTGTGTGTGCGTGTGCATCTTAGTGGTAAGTTAGTTTGCCTGCAGGGTCCCTCTGGTGAAGTGGTGGGAGGTAGATGCATGTATGATGCATGTGTGCATGTGTGTGTTTGTGTGTGTGGCCATGTATGCACATGTGTAATTATGGGGGTGTTCATATGGCTGTACCTCACTTTTGGGACCGTGCAGTACATGGACATGGAGTGCCACATTACACACCAGGAATACCTGTCATGTACTAACAGGACAGCAAATAGTATAATATGGTTTGTAGCATGGAACAGGCATCCAGAGGGAAGTTAGACGTCAGGTACACACTTAATATTGCAGTCAGCAGAGAGGTCACCTACAACCCACGTAAGCAGCTCTACAGATGCATTGGGGAAGTAATAGTCAACACCAGGGAGTGTATCTAAATATTACAGCTGACATGATGGGCCGAAAGAGCAGCATATCTGGCATGAACTGACCATTACATACACATGACACACCAGTGGGAGCTATTATGGGTACAACATAGTAGTCCACACATATAGGGGCCATGCACATCATTCCGGCCATACAGAGGGTGCATACCAAATGACAGCATTGAGGCCATGTAAATCTACTACACACAGGTCAGGCAGGTAATGTAGCAACAGGCCTTGTATTGTGGCCGCTTGTGTGGGCATTTAGAGGACGGTGATGTTGATGAGTGGTATCAATGTGTGTATGTTAACAAGTGTGATGCAGGATGGGGTAACACATGGACATATATGTGGGACTGTCTATAAAGCCATGGACAGATAGGTATTATGGAGATGTGTGTGTGTGTGTGTGTGTGTGTGTGTGTGTGTGTGTGTGTGTGTGTGTGTGTGTGTGTGTGTGTGTGTGTGTGTGTGTGTGTGTGTGTGTGTGTGTGTGTGTGTGTGTGTGTGTGTGTGTGTGTACTGTTAGGCAATGCTGTACAGGTTTTAAATTACATTTGTTTTCCCCCACAGGTGGTGAGGTGGGTCAGGGTCCCTCCTGCATCCAGTCTGATGTAGGTGTCCATACAGACACAGATGATGATGATAATAATGTTGAGCCACAGGTGGGGTTTTCAGGGTCCGACACTGTGCCAAAATTTGACATCCCCTTTTTAGCCACCCCACCCCCGCCGACAGTTACAGTGCTTATACACACCCCATCACCAGTGGCCATAGCAGAGGGACAGCTGCTATTCAGTGGCAGTGCACAGAAAAGTGTGGTAACCATGCCCACTGTGTCTGGTCACAGTGGGCATAGCTGGATGTCCGGCAGGCTGACACATAGGCGGATGTCCCAGGGTGATCATGGTAGGGCCGCTGGACATCATGACCCTGGCATAGGAGACATAGCTGCAACTAGAAGAAGAATGTTTCAGGCAGTAATGGTGGTGCAGGCACGTATTGAGCATTACACCAGTCAGGGCCTTAGGCTGCAGAGGGCTGCTCCCGCATCTGTAAACAACAACTTCCGTGAACTGTTGGGTGCCATCCGTGCTTCTACTAAGCAAGCAGATAGACGGCATGATGAGATGATGGCCTTCATCAGCCGTGGTGTATCCGTGGTTCAACGTATGGTGGGGGTGTGGCGACACCCACGTGGACATGGGCCAGCAACACCAATAGCTGGCAATGTGGGCATGCTAGGACACCAAGGGGCTCCCATAGTGGCAGTAGCAGACCTGGCAGTGTGGGGGTGTGTGCTGTCCATGCCACACCACAGCAGGCCACTTGCACATGGTCCTGGCCAGTTCCAGGAGGGATGTGGTACCAGTGGACAAATGTCATCAGCAGGTGAGAGTAACACTTCAACGCCTGTACCTGGACATGCCCGAGGAACTCCTGGCAGGCACAGTCCATGTGTCTGTGGCCAGAGGCAGTGAACTGCACACCCTGCCAGGTATGCTCTGCAGCTGTCCATAAGCACCTGTGTAGGGCAGCCACAAGGAAGAACTGTGTGCATGCATACCCACACACTATGCAAACACATCTAAGGCAACTTCATACCTACACACACCACATCACCTCAGCCAGCTCCCCAGAGTACACCCCTCACCCACACACATGGTGTCTAATATATGGCCCACCCTCAACCTCTGGCAGACCAACACCACACCCTGTGCATATGATGATACCTGTGCCCCATCCCTATCACCCATACCAATGATGCAGGGACAGGCTGATATGGTTCTGAGGCACACGGTGACTGCACACCAGTGTACCACAGTCCTTCAGTGTAACATGTTGTAGGGAGTAGAGTGTGAGGCATATTTGGCAGCAATGATGCCTTCTAGCTGTTAGTGACACTGCTTGATTGTGGTCTCTAAAATGATATGCAATTATGTTGTGGGTGTACATGTGTCAGCATGAGGATGGTCTGCAGTCATATTGCACAACGGGGCATGTCACTGTGCTGACACCATGGCAGTGACATATCTGGGGTACAGTTGAAGACATTTCACAGGTTACTATACCAAGTATTGCCTGTGCCACATGGACAGGTGGCCCGCTGAGGCATGTATACCCTGCAACCTGATGTAGACCCATCCACATACACGCACACTGTTACTTGCCAACACTGGGAGTAGACCCCTACCAAGCAATGTCATGATACTGACATGTGTGGCTTACACTGCACAAACACTGCCTTAACCACTCTGTATACAACAGACCTTGTTCTGCCCAGCAACAAAATGAACAGCCCTTGCAGGTCTTGAACTCAGGACCCTTTACACTAAAGTCACAACACTTAACCAGTGCACCATGACCACTGTGGAGACAGCTGTTGTTTTACCAATATCACTGTCATTACACATATTGAGTAGTATTGAACAATTGCCTTTACTTCCTAGATTGTGAAGTCATTGTTATTATTATGACTGTTGCATCACATATATTGTTTTATCATAATGTACACATAGCAGATACATACGGTGGGATACATGTGGGAGGGTGTACACAACCATGATGTTTACTCATGACATGAATATGGTTGTACATAGATGTCTACATGTACATACACAGGTATACACATATACAGATCTGTATAGTGCTACATATATATGGCCATGTGTACATCTCATCGTATGTACATATGTATACATATTTGTATACATACATATGTGTATATATAGGTATACGTATGTGTACATATAGGTATATGTGTATATAGCTATATATGTATGCACATCCTATGTGTACAGATATGCCTAGTTATGTTGGTGTGTGTATATATATATATATATATATATATATATATATATATATATATATATAAAAAACTATATGTACATACATATCTATTCCGATATACCTACTACTGTCGATATATCTGTAGATATCCATACATATATGTGCATATGTATCACTGTCTGTATATCTGTAGACATATACTGCTCTGTATATGTATATATCTGGGTGTGTATATGTATATCTATGTACATATGCATACCCATCTATATATGTTGAGATGTATATGTGTAATCATATATACAGATATCTTGATAATTATATGTACAGATATTTTCACCATATGTCTTGGACATGGAGTGTAGCGCTACCCCAGCCCCTATAGTCCCAACTTCATGGTGCAAGGGGATGTCAGGTATGTATGGCAGGTATATTAGTAGACTATTGCTACTGTAATTGGGATTGTCTTCATAGACATGGTGTGTGTGGGAGGTCACATCTGCTTTCCACATGTGTGCCATTGGCTACTGACAGACATCCTAAGGACATCATAGTAAAGTACCACTGCTAGCATGTAATGCCTCTGTGGACTGCAACAGAGATACTGGCCAATATATGCGGACATTCTGAAACACTCTGTACAGTCCAGAGGTATACACAGAACCCCTTAGTGCAAAACATGTGTACCATGCATGACAATATAGATATTAACAGCCATGTAGATGAGTATAACACATTAACGACTGGTATACATATGCCACCATTGGTTATGCATTCACACCCCCTTGTCTGGCCTGACACATAATAACTGTTGGTACAGGGGTGCCATGGCCACATACTACCCACTAGATATTGACATACATCTGTGCAGCAATCCACTGCTCTGTCTGACATACATGACTGTTAAGGGAGGCCCGGCAGCAGTACATCCAGCAAGTATCTGCACATGACATCTCACTGGGTAAGTGCACCAAGCTGCTAGGCATGTAACAATGCACTGTGCAGGCTACAGGCAGACTGGCTCAAAACTGGCCTACATCTCCTATGGGGGAATGCACATGTACCTGCATATATAGCAGGCTCTGCAGACATGTCACAGCACAGGGTAAGATACACCTGTGTGAAAGTGCATATCCACAACCAATGTGGACACAGCCACATATGGTAAGCTAGCATAACATTACATTATATGGACTATCTGTTCAACACCATCCTCATATGTGCCACTCACAGACTACCCTACATATACTAGGCTGCTACATGGTTTGATATGTCTGCGGTATGGGACATGTGTGTGTATGGCCCTACAAACATGTAAGCCAATATGGTAACATACAGTGGAGCAGCATGTAACATCATATAGGATGGGACCTATAACAATGATATCTACCACAGTCTCTACACAGGCAAAGAACATATTAACAATACACACACTGTCGACATTCACCAAAGGTACACAGATCTCAGTACTTTACAAATGACTACAGAATGTCCAGGTTATGTCATCAAATATAACCGTTACTGTACATAACATGTGTAGCATTCTGATATCCCACTGACTTGTTATCAGATATGATGACACTAATGATGGTGTACAGCATATATGCACCTCTTAATGCACAACATATGTGCAAAGGTTGACAGACTTGTGGCTGGAAGCACATACACAGGGCCAATATTGACATGTTGCTGTGATAACTTCATACATTTACTGTTGAAACATGGTTTGTTGCAACATATGCCCTATGAGGGATATGACGTCAGTAACTGTCACAGCTTGTATCATCTACAGACTGCAATCCTCACACTACTTTCTGCAGTTCACAAATGAATGCTCTGTGGGTAACACATGAAACCAAGGGCACAACACACTGCCCAGTCTACAGATGACCCTACAGATGGGGATTCCTCATAAACATACCACTGACATGGCAGGTATTAAAACATGTAGGACAGCCATATCCACACACACACTGTTAAACCAACATTACTCCACATGCAGTAAAGTAGCACTTACAGTCTGTAGTCTGGTCAGGCACATCCCCCTCCTGAGTGTTGCCCTGTTTCCACAGTGTATTTTGTTAGATGTAAATCCCCAATCCATTTGAGATGCTGATTGCCAAGCAACAGATCTAGATCCTGCTCGCAGTGAATGAAAAGGGCCAACACCAACATGATGTTCCTAGATAGTGGAGTGTGTTTCCATGCAATTGGCTATGGGAATGTTACCACAGCTGTTCAACAAGCAATGAGCTAGGGGAGGGCTGCAATTTGTGCAGATGCCATCAGCTGATCATGTGCATCACTGAAAATACACATGCTGCTGCCTAAGCAAAGCAGGTGTAGGTTTCCACATCCACCAGAGAGGGAGTGAGAGAGGCAGACAGAGGGAAAGACACATCAGGGAGGGGAGGGTGTGTAAAACCTAAGCATGTTTGTGTCACACACCTACCAGCACAGGGTGTCAAACCACTGACTGTCGTGCTATCACATTTCAATGCAGTTATTGGATGTGCCACATAGGTTACATGCTGTGGAGCACTCAGAACATATATATGATGGTGAGTGACATCTGGAACAGGGATATGTTGGCTATATGGCAGGTGTAGTACACGTGCCTCTCTACATGTACAGTTGCCAGTGACAACACAGCCACATTCTCACAGGGACGCACACACATTGACACACTTGGTAGGGCCAGGAATACAGCCCATCACTAGTGAGATTGCCACAACACAATACATTGCAGGTATCACATGCATCACTGGGGCATACAGAGGTGATATGGGCAAAGGGTATGGGGAGGTCTCTGACATCAGACAGCATGCTTGAGTATGCCAATAGGGGTTGTAGTGAGTGTGGATGCGATCATATGCATCATACAACACACACACAAACACACAGAGCACCAGTACTGACATGCATGGGTGCATTTCTGCATGGGTGTGTGGTGCCAACTGTGCCAGATGGCTATACAAGGCTAGGTGATGGGTATACCTTGGCATCAGGCTACATGAAGATGGTCAGCATTGTGGCTTAGGCTGTGGTTTCTGCATTTGCCCACACAGGTGGGTATTGTATCTCCCATCCAGTCACCTGGGTGACTATTGTGTGGCCAGTGCTGTGCATCACTTGCCATGCATGTGTTCCTTAGTCCATTATATGGTTGGTGACTGGGATGTGCACACATCCCACATGCATGTACAGTGACATGTGGAATTGTACCTGGGGTGTCTGGCCCATGTTGTGTACACAGATGATTAGCAGATGTGCCAGTCTTGGCCACCTGTGGCAGGAACTGGTAATGGACCACAGGTTTACCCTGCACCTACATTGATGGCATGCTAATGTCATTCCCTGGTGTCAGTGGCATCTGTCCATACAGGGCATGTTTTCAGGCATGGTATGCCCTTTGTAGGTCACATGTGATGGCACCACAGGTGTTGCAGGTGTCCAGTGAGGAACATCGGGAAGGTGCACTGTCTGCATGTACATGCCTATTGAACAGATGGACATGGTGCCATGCCTCTGTAGCCCACTGCAATCACTTCATAGTTACTATCAGTGGTCAATATGCAGTGTACTATCCACATGTTGGCTGTTGCCTACGCATGTGTGTATGGGGTATGGGTTGAGAGCGTGCTCTGGGTAATACTGGGGTTGCTAACTGTGAATGCCTGGCCTTGATGTCATGTATGGGTATGGATTTGCACCCCAGCCTCTCAGCTATTTTATTCTGTTATCCCTGTATGGTGAACATTGTGATATATACTAGGGTTACCATATAAGAAATTTGCAAAACCCGCTCCACATTGGGCCCAGGTATCACACACTCACATCCACCTCCACACAAGATACGAGTCACACACACACACACACACACACACACACACACACACACACACACACACACACACACAACCCTGTCACATCTGGGAGTAAAACCCCTACCTAACTAGTTTATTACACTACAGCACTACACAGTTATAGTATGCACCTCTTGCCCAAAGGTGTATATCACAGTGGATGTCATCAACAGGATTGGCAAAGTAGGACATTCGACTTCTAGTGAGTGTGGCTAGGCTAAAATGCATTGCTCCCTACACAGATAGTGACACAAACACACACACACACACACACACACAAACACACAAAACATCCAAAACTGACATGTGTGGGTAGGGGTCTATATCACACTAAAGCATGGAGCTGTTGAAGGACACAACACATGGATTGCTGGAGATCTTCTACCCCAAAGGTGTATTTCACGATGAATCACATCAGCAGGATTACCAATGTAGGGCATTTAAAATGCACTGAGTGTGACTAGCCTAAAATGCATTGCTCCCTGCACAGACATTGAAACACACACAAAACATCCACAACTAACATGTGGGGGTATAGAACCCCCTAACAGAGGTCTACATCACACTATAACATGGAGCTGTCGTAGAAAGCACCACATGGATTGCTGGCAAACTCCTTCTCCAATTGTGTATTTCACAATGAATGACATCAGCAGGATTGCTAAATTATGCCATTTAAAATGTATGGAGTGTGACTAGCCTACAATGCATTGCTCCCTGCACAGACATTGGAACACACACACAAAACATCCAGAATCACCATGGGTGAGTATAGAACCCGATCAGAGTTCTATATCATACTACAGCAGTATGCACTACAGAGATTACTGGACTATGTTCTTCCCAGAGGGTATTTCTAGGTGAATGACATCAGCAGCCTTGCCAAAGATGAGCATTTGAATTGTAGGGAGAGTGCCTACCCTAAAAAGCATTGCTCTATTCACAGACAGACACATACACACTTGTCATGTCGGGGATTAGAACAGCTACCTAATTTATTACCCTACAGCAGTATGCAGTTACAGGATGCACTACGGAGTTTATTGGGCTACTTCTTTCCCAGAGGTGTATTTCTAGGTGGATGACATCAGCAGCCCTGCCAAAGATGAGTATTTCAATTGTTGGGAGTTTGACTACCCTAAAAAGGCATTGTTCTCTATACAGACAGAGTCAGACAAACACACACACACACACTTGCCATGTCTGGGATTAGAACAGCTACGTAACTAATTTATCCACTACAGCAATATGCAGTTATAGGACATGCTAGGGAGATTACTGGACTACATCCTTCCCAGAGGTGTATTTCTAGGTGGATGACATCAGCAGCCTTGCCAATGATGAGCATTTGAATTGTAGGGAGTGTGACTACCCTAAAAAACATTGCTCTCTACACAGACAGACAGACACACACACACACACACACACACATAGTTGCCATGTCTGAACTCCTACCTAATTATTTTATCACACTACAGCAGTATGAAGTTATGGTACATGTCACAGAGATTACAGGGTTACAACTCTCCCAAGGGTATACTTCACAGTGGATGACCTCAGCAGGCTTGTCATAGTAGGGCTATGGGGAGGACAATGTGTGTGCATGGGCCATAACCCATTCATCTAGAAGTTGACATGCCACATGCGGGCACACACAGGGTCATATTTCACAGGTACGTGTATACAGCTGCTAGCCGACTACTTCTTTGTACAGTCATGTTTCACAACTGGCACTGCACTGATAGCCTGTAATGCTGACAGATACTAGTGGCTAGTATCTGCATTGAGTGACATCTGAACCTCATGTGTTTGGGGCCCTTTGGTTGTGTGCTGGGTGGGACAGGCCTGGATGGCTCTTTGTCACAGTCAGCCTCTTCCACACATCTATGTATGTCTACCTTTGGCTGATTATAATGTGTTGTCCTTACATATATATCTATATTCCTATCCACTGTGTGTGCAAGGCATGCATGGTGCATACTGATGAGTGTCTGCACTAACAACTGCAACTGCCAGATATGTCTGGTCCACTGGCTTTTGCAGACATAGCCTTCATGTGTTTAAGTGCGTGAGCATGCCCAGTATGATCTTTCAGTATGCTGTTGACTGACATTGCCTTCATTTCTCTGTGTGTGTGAGCATGCCCAGTATGGCCTTCTTTATTTAATGTGTGGATCAAGTCCAGGTAGTTTGTACTGCAGTGCTGACCTTGGTGTTGTACACCAACAGGTGGTATGTTGTTTCTGCAGGGTATCCATCAAGCATTTGGCATTGACTGTTCCTACATTTCTGCATAGGATGGGGGTGCTCAGTCGATTATTTGTACATTTCTATGCAGGATGGGGGGACACACCTGACTGTTATTACATTACTAGATGGGGGGGGGCACACCTGCCTATTTCTACATTTCTACACAGGGTTGGGGGCACACCTGACTGTTACTGCATTCTTACCTAGTGTGGGGGGCTCACCTGACTATTTCTACATTTCTACACAGGGTTGGAGGGCACACCTGACTGTTATTACATTCTTACATAGTGTGGGGGGCTCACCTGACTATTTCTACATTTCTACACAGGGTTGGGGGGCACACCTGACTGTTATTATATTACTACATAGGGGGGCACACCGGTCTATTTCTACATTTTTACACAGGGTTGAGGAGGCACACTATTATGTAGGATGTGGGGGGCACATGTGACACTTGTACACATTTGCTTTGACTGTAGTGGTATGTCAGGTACTCCATTTCATTCTGTATTGTTAACTATCATGCTGACTAGAGGCATACCAGTGTACAACAGATCATGGCTTTGGTTACCCTACATATTACTGTCTAACTTCCTACTCTTCGGATCTAACATCCCACTGTCTGCCCTGCTGTAGTCTGTCTGTGTAGGCCTGGGGGGGAGGTTAACCATAGCCATCATTCAAGGGCCATGGCACAGGCTCTGTTTGGGTTTATCTACACCTGTCCTGCTGTCTGAGAGTGTTGTTGGGTATGTGAACTGCCCTGACTGGCATGTGTCGGTCATATGGACACACATGTCACTCAGTACATTTCCTGCAGTAGGTTTTGTCACCCTGTGTAGTACTGGCTACTATGGTGACTCCAGTATGTGTTACACATGTCATAGTGCCACTAGGGTGTCTACTGTCTGCTGCCATAACATTCAGCCACCCAATTCCCATGCATGCTCACATCCATACCATAGATACAGGTAACAACACATTCTACTCCATTCAGCAATTGGTAGGTTGACTGACTTACCTTGGGGGTGTGCCAGACTTGCGGATGGTGCTGGAGGACTGCCTATGTTAGATGCACATAGTATACTCTCTATACATGGTTGAGCACAGTTGGTGTCATGTTTGGCATCCCTTTTACTGTATGTGCGAGTCAGAGAGAGGTGTCATTCCCTGGGTCCCTACTGTGTCAGTGTATGTGCTATGCATTGTCTCTTTGCCGCAACCTTGGCATACTGGGCATGCTTCCATCTGCTTACTGGGGCAGGCTCAGGTTGTTCCTCATCCGAGTCCCTCTGTGCCTGTGCAGGCCTTGGCATTTGTTGGGGGCTGTTTGACCCTGCCCCATGCTGTTCCTGCAGCAGCTGTTTCTGCAGGATCATATTGTGTAGCATAGCACATACCATAACAATTTGGGTACATGTAGCTGGTGAGTACTGCAAAGCTCCACCGGATGTGTCCAGACACTGGAACTGTGACCTGAGCAGCCCAAACACATGCTCTATTATAAATCTGGTCTGTGCGTGTGCCTCATTATTGTGCTTATGTTCAGGTGTGTGTGCTTTCTGATGGGTGTCATCAGCCATGGCTCCAGTGTGTAACAAGCATCCCCCACCAGGTGACCATAGGGGATGTCCCCATTGGCAAATCTCTGGTACAGCTGCATTAGATGCCATATGTGGGAATTGTCATAGCTTCCAGGGCAGCCAGCACACATATTCATTATAATGCCCTGGGAATCACATACGACCTGGCAGTTGATGGAGGGGATGCCCCTGAGGTTGATGTAGGCCCTACCCTGATCACCAGGAAATGCTTTGATGGATATGTGAGTGCAGTCTATAGCACCCACTACCTCAAGGTAATCTGCTATTTGGTGGAAGAGATGCATATTGCTGGTCAACACCTCACAGGTGTTGAGGAAATATATGTGCTCACTGGCATGTGCTGACATAGTATCCAGGAACAGGTGGAATACTCTGGATGCTGATGCCTGTGAGATCCCCATGATATTCCCAGTTGAGCTTTGGGAGGTACCTGTGGCTAGTATTCCTAGGCCTACACATATCTTGGTATCTACCAAGATGGGTTCCCCTTTGTCAGTTTGGTGTGTCAGATGTGGCTGGCACAGCTCAACAATTTGCTGTAGGAGGTCTCTGTCCACCCTATAGTGCTCCACTATCTCCAGCTCATGTAGCCCCTGGTGGGTTAACCTGGGTCTGTACACTCTTCTCCATCAGCTCACTGTGAGTTGATTGGCAGCATTCACATTCTTCCCACCCTCAGCCTCTTGTACATGCTGTTTTATGTTGCCTGCTGCAGCCCTTCTCATTTTGTAGGTTTGTTTGTTAAAATTTTCCTGCTTGTATACACCAGTGGTGTAGAGTGTGGATAAAACAGAGGGGAAGGTGTTTGCTTAGTTTATAGTAGTGTTCTGAGCTGGGCTGATCTGCTGCCTGTGTAATTGGCTGATTCTGATGCATTTCATCTGCCAGCTAAGCTAGTTCTCCTTTATTACCTTCCCACTGCTGTTTTTTCTTCTCATTGCCTTCCCGTTTAAGCCCGGGTGCTCGCTGCGCAAACAGAGTGCACAAATGTGCACACTGCTGCTATTTCCTGGTTTAGCCTCTTTTTTCTTCCTGTAAAACCCAGTGCGCAGTGCGCACACCCGCTTAGGCTTTGTAAAGAGTGCTAAGCAAGTTTAGACACACCCCCTAGCTTAGCTGAGCTAAGCTAGGAGCAAACCCGAGCCACAGGGCTCCAGTCCGCTTACATTATGCATGACACACCTGCCATGATGTCACACCTCTTAGGCTTGCATCAAGCTATTCCTACTCTTACACTGTTGGGATTTGACTCTCATGTTGGGGAAAACTGGGATTTACTATCCTTCCCCTCATTTGCATAGGATTGCCTGCTAATGCATAGTTACATGTCTCACATTGAGCCTCCCCACTTAGCAACCACTACTCACTGGCGAGGTTGTCTTCTGCCTGCCATTGACTTGCATGGCAGAATAGTGATTTTAGTTAGACTGCTTATTTTAGGTTTTTTTATTATTTTCCCCTGATCCTGTTTGCACGCTGCTGCCCTACGCTTTAGCAGCCGAGATCGGCTAAAAAAATAAAAGTTAATTTTTGTATTTTTTTTTTATGTTTGCAATGCCAATGGCCTTATACTTGGCCATTGGCATGCTTACTACATGATATGCAGCCTTTATTTGGAGCTGCCATAGCTCTGTTTTGGATTCTGCAGTAATGCACTCGGTTACTAACCGAGTACATTTCTGCAGATAGCACTAGTCCTGCATGGACTGTTGCAATCTTCCTGGATTCCAAAATCATCTCATTTGCATAGATTTCTCCTGCAAATGGGGTGATTTGCATAAAAGGGCTTAGTCTGTGCAGGATTACTGCAGGAGCGCTCGTGCATGCCCCTGCAGGCTGTTCCTGGATCACACGGCAGACATATTGCCTGCTTGAGCTCCTGCACCGATCTTGCATTCCGTGCAAGCTTTTGAGAATCCAGGGGACTGTGTTGGATTTTAAGAAGGTGGGATGCTGCAGTCCTGAGTATGTCCTCCTTTGGATAAGATGCCTAGTAACCATGAACCTGTTTTAGTTTGCCATCCATTCCCTATTACAATATTACCAGCTTATCATTTTTAATGTAACATAGGTAATTTATTCTTAAAGGGCAGCAGGCAGTGAATTTGTTGATGAAATACTTAAATATAAAATCTTTTGCTAGCAGCAACCTTTTCATTAGTTACAGTCAGATCTCTTTAAAGTGGAATTATTCAGATGACTTTTACTTCTGCAGAGATTGTGCATGTGTTTATGGCAACCGGGGAGAAATAAAGCAAAATAATGGGACACTGGAATGGCTGCTTGGGGGGGGGGGGGTTTGACCCAAATGCATCATATGCATACCACCACCTGTTTGTTTACAAAAAATGCACTGTATATGGATATATATATATATATAGATATATATATATATATATATATATATATATATATATATATATATCTATATATATATATATATATATATATATATATATATATACATATATATATATATATATATATATATATATATATATATATATATATATATATACACACACAGACACACACAGACACACACACACACACACACACACACACACACACACACACACACACACACACACACACACACAGAGACACACTATACATATATATACATATATATATATATATATATATATATATATATAGATATAGATATATACATATATATATGTGTGTGTGTGTGTGTGCGTGTGTATATAGGTTCATAGGTTCATACTAGGCTATCTGCCCTAGGGCATTTATAAGTCTAGCCAAAGTATTTTTGGCTTTCGCCACCCATTTTAAATTAATTTTGCTATGCCCTTTTTCGAGGTTAGTATACTGTGCCTCTGTCTAACAGTGACAGAGAAGTGATACCCGGGGTAAACCTATGATCTCCCATCCACTCATCAAGATTCCTCTTGAAGAGAGTCAATGCGGGACTCTGCCTAACCTGGACTGGGATTTTATTCCAGAGTGAAGGGAGCCTCTGGGTTATGAATCTGTCCCTCCAGCATATTCTATTTATTTCAGTGCTGAGGTTCAAGTCTCTCGAGCATGTAGCTCGATGGGATTTGGATTTTTTGAGGTGCAGCATGTCCCTTAATTCCGGGTTGGACATGGCCTTATATGTCAGGCACAGGTCACCTCTGAGCAGGTGGTGTGCCACTGAGTAGAGCTGGAGTTTCTTTAACCGGGCAGCATATGGCATCTGTTTGAGCCCTTTGATCCTCTTGGTGAGGTACTTTTGGGGTCTTTCCAGTTGCTGCAGGTGTTTTGTAAGGTAAATCCCAAAAGGGGTATTGTACTCGATTTTGGACCTGATGATGGATGAGTAAAGAGGCACGATGACCTCCCCTAATCTAGATGTGAATCCCTTCATGATTAGGTGGGCTATATAAAATGTTTTTCTAACCACTTTGGCCACGTGGTTGTCAAATGAGAGATTGCTATCAACTTGGGTCCCCAGGTCCCTAATTACTTCTTCTGTACTTAATGGATTACCACCTATGTGGTAATTTGTGGGCACTTTGTTTTTGCCAAAGGGGATGACTATAAACTTTTTGGCATTTAGCTTGAGGCCATGTCTCTGGCACCAGTTGTCTGTTTCTGTGAGGCCCTTTTGGAGGATGCTTGTGTCGGCTGGAGAGTCGATTATGGCGCCCAGTTTGCAGTCATCTGCGAACTTGGTCAGCCACAGTCCTTCCGTGTTGGCCTGTACCTCCGAGAAATATATACCAAACAAGAGAGGTCCCAGGACTGAGCCTTGTGGGACGCCACTTGTAACTGGTTTGAAGTCTGACATGGCTCCAGCAATTCTAACCATGTGGGTTCTGTCCTTGAGCCAGTTTGCACCCCATCTAGTGACATAGGGGTTTATATTTAAGCTGGTGAGCTTATCTATAATGCCCGAGTGGGGTATTGTATCGGAGGCTTTTGCGAGGTCCAGATAGGCTGTGTGGACCACCTTCCCTTCGTCAATGGCCTTGGTGACTGTTTCAAAGAAGTCAACCAGGTTTAAGAGGCAGGATCTGCCCTTAACAAAGACTAACTGGGTAGGATCCAGTGTCTGTAGGTCCCCAATATCTTTATTTATGAGGTCCATGATGATCCTTTCCATAGCTTTGCAGACCAAGCTAGTCAGGCTTATGGGGCGATAGTTTCCAGGGTCCGTTGAGGCACCACCTTTGTGGAGAGGGACCACTGTTGCTGTACGCCACTCTTTGGGTACATATCTTGTAGTAAGGCTGAGATTGAACAGTAGTTTTATGTTTGGGTTTAGCTCTTCTTGGAGTTCGTGTAGATCGCAGCCTGGGACACCATCTGGTCCCATTGATGCTGTGTTTTTTGCTTTGGAGAGGGCGGCTCCCACCTGAGCATCTGAGATGTCAGGGGGGCAGCACTCTGCTGGGATAGATATTTGCCCTTTTGGTGGGGGGGGGGAGTTTGCACTGAACCTGTCAGCTAGGATGTTGGCAATGTCTGTGGGATCAGTGTATTTTTTGTCATTTTGGACTAATTCTGAGCATATCTGGGAATTCCCACCCAGGTTCCTAACATAACTAAAGAAAGCCTTGTGATTATCCTTAGTGTCCTGTGCAATTTTTCTCTCGAAGCTGGCCTTTGGCGATTTTATGAGTGCCCTTAGTTTTTTGCTAATACTGATCAGAGATGCCTTCCCTTTTTGGGATTTTGCTCTATCATGTAGTAGCTTCCTCCTTCTATTGTATAGTTTGTTTATGGCTGGGGTCCACCAGACAGGTCGTCTGCCTTTGGAGGATTGGGTCTTGGTTTTATTTGGGATTGCATGATCCATGCATTCCTGAAGGTGTTCATAGAATGCATTTATAAAGGATTCTGCGGTCTGGGCCGTATTTTCCACACGCCCGGGGGCTTTGAAGGATTCCACCTTGGTTTTGAGGAGTGTGAAATTTGCTTTAGAGAAGTTTTTCACTGTGGTTTTCTGGGCCGGGGGTGGGGTCGGGATGTGAATATCCAGTGAGATCAGTTTATGGTCCAATCTTACCAGTGAGGGATACACTTCTGGTCTGGACCATAGAGTCCCCATGTTGGTGATGATCAGGTCCAGTATGTTTTCCCCTCTTGTGGGAGTGGTAACAAGTTGTTCCATAGCATTTGAGTTTATGAATTCTAGGAACCTTTGGGCAAGGGTGTTGGAGCTAGAGTAATGCTCCCAATCTATGTTTGGGTAGTTGAAGTCGCCCAATATAATGGTGTTCGGAGTGACCTTCATATTTTCCAGTGTTCTCAGGAAGGTCGAGTGGGGTTCCTGGGTTTGGGATGGTGGTCTGTAGCAGGCTATAAACTGGAAGGCAGTTTTACCCACTGTTAGTTGCACATGAATAGTCTCTGATGCTTCGTGCTTTGCCACCAACCTGGAGGTGTGGGTATCTTTGATGAATATTGATACTCCCCCTCCTTTTATGGTTCGGTCCAAGTTTTGGGGCCGAAAAGCATGGTATGAGGTATAACCTGGTAGTGCTGGGGTGCTCTTGGGAGTCTTGAACCAGGTTTCTGTTACTGCACAGATATCGATGTTCTCCATGCTAAGGAGAGTTTCGAGTGCATGCATCTTGAGGTTTAGACTTCTGGCGTTGAGTAGCATTACTCTTAGTTTCTTATCCCTTGTGATACATATGGAGGTGGGTTTGTCTTTTGAGCCTTGCCTAAAAAAGGCACTATGGGGATAGCAAGAGCCTTTGCCAATATCTGAAAGCCCAGGGGTGACAGGTGCAAGCCGTCCCTAGCAAAGCATCGTGGCTTGTCGTGCATATCATCCCAAGCTGACAGGCATTGGATCCCCTTTGAATGACACCAATACTTAAGCCAATTGTTGAAATTGATCATCTTGTCTTCATATTGTGGCATCATTCTTGGTGAGGGTAAGATGCTACTCAAGGTCAGGGTCATACCAGCCTGGGCTACATGCTCAGAGAGCTCCTCTATGTCTCTTTTCATGTAGTCCAGGGAGGTACGTCTCAGGTCATTCACACTAGCATGGACAATGACTGAGTCATATTTGTACTTGCCTTGGAGTGACCTGAGTGTTTGTGTTATGTGGCGGATCCTAGCGCCAGACAGGCTGCTCACCATGACCTTCTCCTTGTTCAGCCTGGTGAGGGGGACGTCAGTGTGCCTGACGATAGAGTCACCTATTACAAGTGTATCAGGTGTGTTGTTTAGCCTTAAGGGTTGTGACTGTTCAGCACACTGGCTTTGTGAGATATGTGTTGCACGTGTTTTGTTTTGGGGTAGCGGTTGCTTGGGTGTCTGCTTTGGAGGTCTCTGCTGCTTAGGCAGATCTTTATTTAGAGCCTCCAGTATGTTTTGTGTGATTATGTGTTTGGTTTGCTGTCGTGGTAGGTCTATGTGAGACTGGAATTGTAGTGAGTGTGGTTTCCTTCTCCTCCTGACTGGTTATGCCAGTACTGAGTTGAGAGAGCTTAGCCTCCAGTTTGGCTATATGGTTGCATCTCTCACATGTGTTGGAATTTGTTGGGAGGAGGAGAGGGTTGTCTGTGTACATGAGGCAGTTGTAACATTGCCTCAAGATTCCCATATTCACCAGCTGGACCGGAGAGGAGATTGACAACTGACCTTTGGACATGCTAGAATAATATTGGGAATTCCTTTATAATTGAAAACAAGGGCCAATGAGGAGCGAGGGTGTAGTGCTTTTAATTTTTAGTGCTGACTTATAATTGCTTTAGTGAGCAAGTGCCAGGTAACAAGTGCAGTGTGTTACAGGTAACTTAAATTCAAAAATGACAAACAGTAACTTTCTTTCAAGCGAAGCAAGGAAATAAGTACAGTAAGCAATGCAGTTATCACTAGGGATCCACAGAAGCGCTGAGAAGCCACGTTTTCGGTGGAATTAGTGTTCCAGGGAAATAACAAACATACAAACAAAGCTAGATTCAGCAGGCCTGGATCTAGTCTATGCTACAGCAAACAAGGTGTACCAATTTCAGTAAGATACAGTTCAAATATTCAGGCACTATAAACCTTTAACCAGAAATTCCCAGCTCAGAAGGGCAGAGTCCAGCCTCTCCTCCCACAAGAGTGCAGACCACAAACCTTCTTAATGTAAAATAACTGGCCTGAAGCCCAAGTGCTTAAACCAGAGCTAATACATTTTAAGAATAACAGACACTGAGCTCTCAATCAGCAGTTCCCAACTTAGAAGGATGAAAGCTACCTGTCCTGCCACCACAGTGCATGCCACAAACCTTCCTAATGTAGAACAACTGGTCTGAAGCCCAAGTGCTTAATCCAAAAGACTTAGAATGATAGCTACACTTTAACCAAGTTACTACCAAGCAGTAATAAATACAACTGAATACTCTAAATAATGCCTGGATTAGTGCTCAAGTTATACAAACAAAGCTAGATTCAGCAGGCCTGGATCTAATATATGCTACAGCAAACAAGGTGTACCAATTTCAGTAAGAAGAAATTCAGATATGCATGCACTATAAGCCTTCAACCAGAAATTCCTAGCTCAGAAGGGCAGAGTCCAGCCTCTCCTCCCACAAGAGTGCAGACCACGAACCCTCTTAAAGTAAAATAACTGGCCTGAAAGCCCAAGTGCTTAAACCAGAATTAATATACTTTTAGAATAACAGACACTGAGCCCTCTATCAGCAGTTCCCAACTTAGAAGGATGTAAGCTACCTGTTCTGCCACTACAGTGCAGACCACAAACCCTCTCAATGTAAAACAACTGGTCTGAAGCCCAAGTGTTTAAACTAAAAGGCTTAGAATGAGTTACACCAAGCAGTAATAAATACAATTGAGAACTTTTAAGATGACGCAAAAGCAAAATAAATTAGGAAGAAACACAAATACAGTAAAAGCAGAAGAATTTTTTTTTTTTTTTTTTTTTTTTTAGAAAAGTAGCAAAAGCAGTAGTAAATACAATTCTCATGCAGTGCAAGCTGGCACACTTGAATATGTAGCAATATTAGTCCACACACAGTTTGAAAAAATGTAATTAAATTAAAAAGGACTAAAAGCAAGTGCAGAAAGGGTTTATTAGGTAGAATGCGGTAAAGAGATTTCCTGGAGGAGTGTCTTAGATCAAATCTACAGTGGGGCGGGCACTGCAAAAGCCACCAAATTTAAACTACAACCAAGAATAGGGAAGGGGGGTGGGGGAACAGTTTCAACACAGATGTAAGGAATGTGCAAATTATAAAAAAATATATATACTGTTTTCTATATATTTGCAGAGCAGTAAGACACAGATATCAAGCAGACAATTTAGCTCTATAATACAGAATAACACAGAAAATATACTCAGCTCTATAAACTTGAAGATAGATCTGTAAGGCAGGCTGTCTCTCAAACTAAGGTTCCAGTTTGAATACAGGTTGTTAATTAAAAGGAGACACAGCACTAGCTAAATTATATCAGCTGAAAGACAAGGCAGGAAATGAGGGGGGGTGGGGGAACAGTTTCAACACAGATGTAAGTAATGTGCAAATTATAAAAAAATATATATACTGTTTTCTATATATTATATATAATATATATAATATATACATATATTACATATATATATATATATATATATATATATATATAATATATACATATATTACATATATATATATATATATATATATATATATATATGGATTACTATCATAATTTCGAATGAAACTTGGTCGCCCGCACTATGTTCAACAACGGAAAATTGAACATGGCAATGTGGAACTTCAAAAGCAGGCCTTGGAACAGGTTTTAACATGGGTCGAGATAGGGGTTCACTGCAATTGCCGAACTACAAACCTCGTCCCTATCTCGACCCATGTTAAAACCCATTCCTAGGCTTGCTTTTGTAGTTCGACATTGCCGTGTTCGACTTTCCGTTGTCGAACATAGTGCGGTTCACCGAGTTTCATTCGAAATTATGTTAGTAAACCATATATATATATATATATATATATATATATATATATATATATCTATACACACGTATAGGTTTACTATCACATTGGCGAATCCACTGTGTTTGAGTGCTAAGATGTCCGAACAACATGTTCAGAAATCAGAACACTGAACCCAAACAATGTCAAAGGAACCATTTCAGTAAAGTCGAATGTCGAAAATGTCGACTTTACTGAAATGCTCACATCTGCTCAACATTGAAAAACACTTTTTGCAGGGGGGAAGCCCCCTTGAATCCCCCATGGGGGGCTGCATCCCCCACACCCCCCTACTTATATATACAAACTCCGAGATTGCACTGCAGTTAGAGAATGTGTACATTTCCTGATCCCCACTATAGTGCGATCTGCACTACAATGTCGAACCTTAACAATAGCAAATGCTCGCTATTGTAAGGTTCAGCATTGTGGCAATCACAATTACAGTTCTGCTGCATGAGTTTCACACACATGTCAATCAACTATGTGATAGTAAGCCTTTATATATATATATATATATATATATATATATATATATATATATATATATATAGATAGATATATAAGCTCACATAGACAAGCCATTCAGGAAAAACTACAAGGAAAACTGAACTAAGCTAGAGATTTCCCAGTGTGATATATGGGCATGCATTGCAGGAGGGACACACAGCATGAAGTGGATAGGCATGTTTTGTGTAGAATGCAGCAAAGTTCAATGCATAAACCGACACTCAGACAATAAATTAGTAACTAATTAATTGCATTTAGATTCAAATAAAAAATAATAAAATAGAAATGGAACAGGATACGATTCCTACTAAAGTTGATAATGCTTGGTATTTATTGTAATACGATATCCATCCATCCATCCATACATCCATCCATCCATCCATTCACAAACACTTTTTCCTATTTTGACACATGGGGTTGGGGTGTCCCTTCAATAGAAATAATCATCTAGAGCCAGTGGTCACACCACCAGGTGGCAAGCCCTGCCACAGTAATTCATCCAACTACTGCATGTCTTTGGAATGTGGGGAAACCAGAGCACCCAAAGGAAATCCACACAAATACAGGGTGGGGCATGAAGACTCTGCACAGAATATCAATGTAATAAATTGTTTTTCAGCTTGGGATGGTATCTCTTATGGAGGAAAACTGCAGGTATGTGAATCATCACAATAGTCGACTACATTAAGTATGTCTGTGTGTGTTATACCCCAACCATATAAGTGATGGAATTAAACATTTTCATTGAACTGAATGGACTTATGAGACAGGCAGACATTCCACCTGTATTTGTGATTAGTTACTTCACAAAGTACCTGGTGGTGAGTTAGTCTGCTTGCAATATCAAGTTCTGTATATCAGTGGTGTACTGCAGGGTTTTAGAGTTGTGGGGGGAGGGGGGCTGTTTGTAATTATGCACAAGGAAGGTTTACTGTAGAGTGAGCCATTCCCTAACTCCTGAGAAGATGGCTTCCAGTGCTCTGTTTTCAAAAAATATATTGAATTCCAGATGGAATAATGTCTCTTCAAGCCATTCTTCATCTTGGATAGGTAGACTGTAGTTATGAAAGACATGCCACCCTTCATGGCCATGCAGCTCCACCTGTATGTCAGACTTGGCTCCCTGACAGCAATACTATGTATGACATACAGGTGGAGCTGCTTCATTCGAGAACATTGACTGAACCCTGCTCTCCACTGAGTCCTTGGCTATTTATTGGCTATTTATTGGCTATGCTTAGAATTGATAATTGCATGCAATCACACAAAAATGACAGAATGTCAATATTTGTTTCTGTCATAGAGAGACTCCCTTCAGTTCAGTATCATGAAGTATTGAACTGCATACTATTTGCTTCCCATGTGACATCATCATCAAAGTGCCAAGAGACCACACATAATCAGAAAGTAATTGGAGAGAAGCTCAGATTGCACTATATAAGCCTCACAAGATCAACTTAAATTTCGACAATATAGGAATGTTACAAAAAAATCCATATTACTAGACAAGAAAACTATTTTTACCATCTACAGCAGAAACACCACAACAAGCTACAAACATTCTGGGTAGGTATTAACAAACTCCTCTACCCAGGGCAATCCACAACTCCAACCCCCTCAGCCCCAACCCAAAGATCGCCAGAGTCCATTGCCAACACCTTCAACAGTTTCTTTACAGAAACCATCCAGTCCTTGCTAGCAAACTTAAACCCACTTGTCCTAACGCTGAAACCTCTATCACCAGAGTCCATTGCCAACACCTTCAAAGGTTTCTGTACAGAAACCATCTAGGCTTTTGCTAGCAAACTTAAACCCACTTGTCCTAATGCAGGAACCCCTAAACCCAGTGACATTCTCTCCTTTAGCTTCCAAAAAGTTCTGACTTCACTCATTAGAGCCCTAATTAAAAAACTCAAACCAACCACCCTTTCAGCCATCCTCCTCCCTGCAGACTACCTGCAAAAAGCTGCTGATGTTATAGCATACCCTGTCTCTATTTTGATAAACAGAACCATAACTGAAGCCTCTATCCCCTCTATCTGTAAAATATCACGTCATACCACTTCACAAAGGAGGCAGCTCAATTGAGCTATCAAACTATAGGCCAATAGCTATCCTTTCCCCTCTGGCTAAAATTATGGAAAAGTGTATCTATAAACAACTCTTACATTACCTTATTCAACATAATCTTCTGGCCAGCTCCCAGCATGGATTTAAACCACAGCTCAGTACCACCTCAGCCTCTTCTCCTTTTCTAATGTCATAAATTCCAACCATAACAACAACAAACTATCTTCTGCCCTGTTTCATGATCTTTCCAAGGCCTTTGACATAGTTAACCACCAGCTACTCTTACTTACACTAAATAAAATATCCCTAAAGAATCATGCCATACAATGGTTTCAGTCTTATCTTAGTGGAAGACAGCAGGCTGTCCTTTGGCAGGACAAACTCTCAACCCATCTCCCCGTTACCCTTGGTGTCCCTAAAGGCTCCATATTAGGTCCCCTTCTTTTCTCCCTCTTTATCAATGACCTCCACACTGTAATCCCAGATGAAACCTGTATACAATATGCTGATGACTCCTCCCTGATTTGCTCAGCCTCTACCCCTACAGATCTCCTTGGTTTAACCCAGAAAACCTTTAATACAGTGGAAAACTAGATCTCTAATCTACAGCTGATATTAAATCCTAATAAAGCAAAGCTATTGATCTTCGCCCCTACTCACAAATCCTCTCAACCTTTGTTTACTATAACATCTAACAATGAGACCATAATCTCACCAGATATGTATACCATCTCCTGGGTGTTATAATAGACAACAACCTCAAAAATTATATGCACTTAAACCAAACTATTAAAATCGTTAATAAAAAACTTGGCTCCCTATACAAAAACAAACCTTTTCTCAAACCTCTAGGAGGACTGCCATTGTCCATACCCATCTGCTTTCAACTCTACTCTATGCCTCATCAATACTCAGTAACTTGAACAAAACTGATCTCAGCAAACTCTCTAGCTGCTACAATCTAATTGCCAGGTTTGCCGCAGGCAGTCCATACAGGACACACCATTGTCAAAACCTAAACCTCTTAGGATGGCTCGGACACCCCAGGCTAATTCAATATAATCAACTTACTGTAGCATTCAAGGTTATTAACCATCCAGAAAAAATGCCCTCCCTTAAAAACTTTATCCGTCCCTACAAAAACGCTAGGCCACTTCATTCCACTTCATTCCACTACAAAACTTTTGGTTCACTCTGTTAAAGCTAACAACCTAACTGGAGAATCTTTGTTTGCAAATTCAGTAGGCAAAACCTGGAATTCGCTCCCATCTGACCTTACTCTGTACCCCTCCCTTAATCAGGTCAAAAAAATCTAACCCAGTATTTTAAAACTCACTGGTTATGTCCATACTCTAACCCTGACTAAAGCCTCATCTACTTCCATATCCCTGCAATTTTTGTTATTCACAGCAACTAACCTCATACACTAAAAGGTTTGGAAAGAGAAACTGTAACATCTTTGAAGATACTTTATATATAAGCTGCACCTATAGGTTTGATAAGAGAAACTGGAACATATTTGTATATATTTCTGAATATAAACTGTATTCTTCATAGGCTTGAAATGTGAGACTGTAACTTGTATGTTAATACAATATGTTTGTGCATATACTGTAACTTGCTTGTCTTTATCTGTTTGTAAGTTTGGAGCTTTTCTCCCCTGGCCTCCACTGAAAATAGGCATGTATCCAGTCAGACTATCCAAATCAACAAATGTAAAATAAAATAAAATAAAATAAATAAATAAATAAATAAAATAAGGACACAAGTTTTTAAAATTAAATTCTGCTGATGTAACCAAAGCAAAAATTTCATATTTAAGTTTTTTTAAGTTAAGATGGCAGCTCCTTGTGTGGCAGCAGCCTTTCTGGCTCCCGTTCCATGTTCTGTGTTTGTGTAGTAATTTGTTGCTTGACATCTGTTTTTGGAGTCAGTTTAGAATTTGGAGTGGTCGGATGTGTGACTGGATGCAGCTGTGGTGTCCTGCTTGGATCGGTGATATTGTTGACTTTTTGGAGTAG